>NW_026893955.1:0-257553 GCF_032452875.1 Bos javanicus
TGATGCAAATCACCTAAGCTTTTGCATATGATAAGTTTGCAGGAAGAAAGCCTGGTTTGCTGCAAGACTCTACCCCTTCCCCCATTATCCTCTATGCATAACTTAAGGTATAAAAACTACTTTGAAAAATAAAGTGCGGGCCTTGTTCACCGAAACTTGGTCTCACCATGTCGTTCTTTCTCTTACCTTCTGGCTGAATTATTCAGCCTCTTTTCGCCACTGAATTTCCTCACTGAGCTATCCTCATTCTATTACTCTTTATATCCTTAATTAACATTTAATTAAGCAGTGGTTTCCTGATCTTCGCCTACGCCGTCTCTCCTTCGAATACCCTGGATCAGCCGGGGCTGGTCCCCGGCACGCTACCATGGCTCGAGAGCAATGACGCGCTCGCCCTCGCCACTCGCATGGAGACCCGACTTCCCTGGCGCCCCACGAGAGGCTCACTGACCTCGCCGTCGTACCTCGTGAGAAAGCGCACACTGGGGCCGCCGCTCGAGAACAACCCCAAGACTCCCCCGTCATCGCGAGATGAGGGCCTTCGTCTCCTGCATGGCCTAGAGACCAATCTCGCGACCTCTCTCCAAACGCCTCAGGAGGCTTGACTCCCTTTAGTCCACCCAGTGAGCTCCAAGAGATACCCGTCGCGACTCGAGAGCAGAGCGGGGTTCTTTGCTTCCACTCGAGATGGATGCCTGTCTCCCCGGGTGTGTCTGGAATGCAACCCCGAGATCCCTGTCGCCCCTGGAGAGGAACACTGGCTTCTGGACACAAGCCTAGATGAGGTCTATTGGCCCTGCAGTCACTCGAGAGCAATCCCCAGCTTTCCTTCGCAACTCGAATGGAAGATTGGACTTCCCTGGGCCAACACAAGAGGCATCCTGAATTCCCCGTCGTAATTCGAGAATCCTGCTACACCTCGAGAAAAACCACGTGGTTCCCCCGTCATCGCAAGATGAAGCCCTGTGCCGCTACAGCGTCTCAGGAGAAGTCCCATTAGGAATTGGAGTTCGAAACGGTACTTGTCACCCTTGATGCGACCCACAAAGTGCCCCGACATCCCGGTCTCCCTCGAGAGGAACACCGAGGTTTTCTGGCACCACTTCCTCTGAGCCTCTTCTACCCTCCTGATCTGGACAGGAGGGTCGACTCCCCTGCTTTGTCTGGAAGGGGTTCCCGGCCTTCCGGTCGCACCTCAGGATGAGGCCGGTCTCACGACGACATTCCAGACGTGGCCTCGTGGGTGGTTCCACATTCCGAAGGACCCCGATTTCCCGGTCCCCTCTTGATAAGAACCCGATGCCCGGACACCTCTTCGAACTCCACCCTGTGAATGAAGTCAACACGAAGGGGCAGTGACTCGCCCGTGCATCGTCGGGAAAAGACCCCCAGGTTCCAAATACCGCTCGACAAGTGGCCTGTCTCCCCGGGAACACCTCGAGAGGCAAGCGGAGTTCCATGCCTCAACCCAAGACGAGGCCTGACTCTCCTGTCCCAAGTCTGCAGGGACCTTGCGGTCGGAGTCTGAAGTCAGAGGAACCCTGAGGTTCCTGCCTCAACTGGAGATGAGGCCCTCTTCCAATGCACCAAACCCAGTGGAGTGCCGAGAGGCCCCTCCCACCTCCAGTTTCCCTGACTTCTCAGAGCCACCATGAGAAGCCCCCTGAGGTCACCTGCACAAGTCGAGGGACCCCAGGGTGTCCTGCCTCAACCCGAGAAAGACCTCGAGAGACCTTCTTCAACACGTCTCGAGGCCAGATTCCCCTACTATGACTTGAGAGTAAAGACGCGCTCCCCCTCGCCATTCGCATGGAGACCCGACTTCCTTGCCGCCCCACGAGAGGCTCACTGACCTCGCCGTCGTACCTCGCGAGAAACCGCACACTGGGGCCGCCGCTCGAGAACAACCCCGAGCCTCCCCCGTCATCGCGACTTGAGGGCCTTCGTCTCCTGTATGGCCTAGAGACCAGTCTCTCGACCTCTCTCCAAACGCCTCAGGAGGCTTGACTCCCTTTAGTCCACCCAGTGAGCTCCAAGAGATACCCGTCGCGACTCAAGAGCAGAGCGGGGTTCTTTGCTCCCACTCGAGATGGATGCCTGTCTCCCCGGGTGCGTCTGGAATGCAACCCCGAGATCCCTTTCGCCCCTGGAGAGGAACATTGGCTTCTGGACACAAGCCTAGATGAGGTCTATTGGCCCTGCAGTCACTCGAGAGCAATCCCCAGCTTTCCTTCGCAACTCGAATGGAAGATTGGACTTCCCTGGGCCAACACAAGAGGCATCCTGAATTCCCCGTCGTAACTCGAGAATCCCGCTGCAACTCGAGAAAATCCACGTGGTTCCCCCGTCATCGCAAGATGAAGCCCTTTCCCGCTACAGTGTCTCAGGAGAAGTCCCACGTTAGGTATTGGAGGTCGAAACGGTACTTGGCACCCTTGATGCGACCCACAAAGTGCCCCGACATCCCGGTCTCCCTCGAGAGGAACACCGAAGTTTTCCCGCACCACTTCCTCTGAGCCCCTTCTACCCTCCTGATCTGGACAGGAGGGTCGACTCCCCTGCTTTGTCTGGAAGGGGTTCCCGGCCTTCCGGTCGCACCTCAGGATGAGGCCGGTCTCACGACGACATTCCAGACGTGGCCTCGTGGGTGGTTCCACATTCCGAAGGACCCCGATTTCCCGGTCCCCTCTTGAGAAGAACCCGATGCCCGGACACCTCTTCGAACTCCACCCTGTGAATGAAGTCAACACGAAGGGGCAGTGACTCGCCCGTGCATCGTCGGGAAAAGACCCCCAGGTTCCAAATACCGCTCGACAAGTGGCCTGTCTCCCCGGGAACACCTCGAGAGGCAAGCGGAGTTCCATGCCTCAACCCAAGACGAGGCCTGACTCTCCTGTCCCAAGTCTGCAGGGACCTTGCGGTCGGAGTCTGAAGTCAGAGGAACCCTGGGGTTCCTGCCTCAGCTGGAGATGAGGCCCTCTTCCAGTGCACCAAACCCAGTGGAGTGCCGAGAGGCCCCTCCCACCTCCAGTTTCCCTGACTTCTCAGAGCCACCATGAGAAGCCCCCTGAGGTCACCTGCACAAGTCGAGGGACCCCAGGGTGTCCTACCTCAACCCGAGAAAGACCTCGAGAGACCTTCTTCAACACGTCTCGAGGCCAGATTCCCCTACTGCCGTGAGCCGGCATATTGCATATTGAGTGCATATTGCATATTGCATATTGAGTGCAGCACTTTCCACAGCATCATCATTCAGGATCTGGAATAGCTCCACTGGAATTCTATCACTGCTGGGAGCCAGTGAGGAACTCCGCCCATGACAAAGGTCATGAGGAAGGAGGCTCGGCATACGCAAAGGCGGGATCGAGCTTCAGGAGTCCCCCTGGAGATTCTCGAGCATATACCCCCCAAGCCAGAGTCTACCTACTTTCTGCTTGTGCTTGCACCTAAACCTCTGACTTTACGGGGGGCTCTCCCCACTACCTCTCTCTGAAAAAAGAGTTAGCTTACAGTTCCAGTTAATAATTCCTGGGTGTGACAGTGTTTAACCTACAAACTCCTTTGGAAATCCTCTAGCCTGCCTGAATAGGTTTTCCGGCCACATGTGATTGTTCAGAGCCTCCCAACTGTGAGAGGCAGGAGATGTTCTAAACTGTCTAAACACAAATTCTTTTGAGTAGTTACAAGATTGATTAGAAATTGTATTGGTGAATGGTTTTTCACTTGTTGGGCCATTGTTTGCTGCTAAGTTTCCATATCCCTTACCTGCTGTGTCCCTGGCAGTGTATTGATTAATATAATTGGTGTAAGTAGTAGCTTTAATGTTTGTAACCTGGGACCCTTGAGTTAATTCTTTTTCTTGTTATAGCCCACCACACCTTTGCTCTGTAGGAATGCAACTTTATCTAATGCTTTTTTGGAGGGTGGCTCCTGACCAACCACCTTTAGAGAAAAATAAGGTTTCTGAAGAAAAGGTCTTAAAATGTTAACAGGCCTCCGGGCCAGAAGATGATGCAAATCACCTAAGCTTTTGCATATGATAAGTTTGCAGGAAGAAAGCCTGGTTTGCTGCAAGACTCTACCCCTTCCCCATTATCCTCTATGCATAACTTAAGGTATAAAAACTACTTTGAAAAATAAAGTGCGGGCCTTGTTCACCGAAACTTGGTCTCACCATGTCGTTCTTTCTCTTACCTTCTGGCTGAATTATTCAGCCTCTTTTCGCCACTGAATTTCCTCACTGAGCTATCCTCATTCTATTACTCTTTATATCCTTAATTAACATTTAATTAAGCAGTGGTTTCCTGATCTTCGCCTACGCCGTCTCTCCTTCGAATACCCTGGATCAGCCGGGGCTGGTCCCCGGCACCCTACCATGGCTCGAGAGCAATGACGCGCTCGCCCTCGCCACTCGCATGGAGACCCGACTTCCCTGGCGCCCCACGAGAGGCTCACTGACCTCGCCGTCGTACCTCGTGAGAAAGCGCACACTGGGGCCGCCGCTCGAGAACAACCCCAAGACTCCCCCGTCATCGCGAGATGAGGGCCTTCGTCTCCTGCATGGCCTAGAGACCAATCTCGCGACCTCTCTCCAAAAGCCTCAGGAGGCTTGACTCCCTTTAGTCCACCCAGTGAGCTCCAAGAGATACCCGTCGCGACTCGAGAGCAGAGCGGGGTTCTTTGCTTCCACTCGAGATGGATGCCTGTCTCCCCGGGTGTGTCTGGAATGCAACCCCGAGATCCCTGTCGCCCCTGGAGAGGAACACTGGCTTCTGGACACAAGCCTAGATGAGGTCTATTGGCCCTGCAGTCACTCGAGAGAAATCCCCAGCTTTCCTTCGCAACTCGAATGGAAGATTGGACTTCCCTGGGCCTACACAAGAAGCATCCTGAATTCCCCGTCGTAATTCGAGAATCCTGCTACACCTCGAGAAAAACCACGTGGTTCCCCCGTCATCGCAAGATGTAGCCCTGTGCCGCTACAGCGTCTCAGGAGAAGTCCCACTTTAGGAATTGGAGTTCGAAACGGTACTTGTCACCCTTGATGCGACCCACAAAGTGCCCCGACATCCCGGTCTCCCTCGAGAGGAACACCGAAGTTTTCTGGCAACACTTCCTCTGAGCCTCTTCTACCCTCCTGATCTGGACAGGAGGGTCGACTCCCCTGCTTTGTCTGGAAGGGGTTCCCGGCCTTCCGGTCGCACCTCAGGATGAGGCCGGTCTCACGACGACATTCCAGACGTGGCCTCGTGGGTGGTTCCACATTCCGAAGGACCCCGATTTCCCGGTCCCCTCTTGATAAGAACCCGATGCCCGGACACCTCTTCGAACTCCACCCTGTGAATGAAGTCAACACGAAGGGGCAGTGACTCGCCCGTGCATCGTCGGGAAAAGACCCCCAGGTTCCAAATACCGCTCGACAAGTGGCCTGTCTCCCCGGGAACACCTCGAGAGGCAAGCGGAGTTCCATGCCTCAACCCAAGACGAGGCCTGACTCTCCTGTCCCAAGTCTGCAGGGACCTTGCGGTCGGAGTCTGAAGTCAGAGGAACCCTGAGGTTCCTGCCTCAACTGGAGATGAGGGCCTCTTCCAATGCACCAAACCCAGTGGAGTGCCGAGAGGCCCCTCCCGCCTCCAGTTTCCCTGACTTCTCAGAGCCACCATGAGAAGCCCCCTGAGGTCACCTGCACAAGTCGAGGGACCCCAGGGTGTCCTGCCTCAACCCGAGAAAGACCTCGAGAGACCTTCTTCAACACGTCTCGAGGCCAGATTCCCCTACTATGACTTGAGAGTAAAGACGCGCTCCCCCTCGCCATTCGCATGGAGACCCGACTTCCTTGCCGCCCCACGAGAGGCTCACTGACCTCGCCGTCGTACCTCGCGAGAAACCGCACACTGGGGCCGCCGCTCGAGAACAACCCCGAGCCTCCCCCGTCATCGCGACTTGAGGGCCTTCGTCTCCTGTATGGCCTAGAGACCAGTCTCTCGACCTCTCTCCAAACGCCTCAGGAGGCTTGACTCCCTTTAGTCCACCCAGTGAGCTCCAAGAGATACCCGTCGCGACTCAAGAGCAGAGCGGGGTTCTTTGCTCCCACTCGAGATGGATGCCTGTCTCCCCGGGTGCGTCTGGAATGCAACCCCGAGATCCCTTTCGCCCCTGGAGAGGAACATTGGCTTCTGGACACAAGCCTAGATGAGTTCTATTGGCCCTGCAGTCACTCGAGAGCAATCCCCAGCTTTCCTTCGCAACTCGAATGGAAGATTGGACTTCCCTGGGCCAACACAAGAGGCATCCTGAATTCCCCGTCGTAACTCGAGAATCCCGCTGCAACTCGAGAAAATCCACGTGGTTCCCCCGTCATCGCAAGATGAAGCCCTTTCCCGCTACAGTGTCTCAGGAGAAGTCCCACGTTAGGTATTGGAGGTCGAAACGGTACTTGGCACCCTTGATGCGACCCACAAAGTGCCCCGACATCCCGGTCTCCCTCAAGAGGAACACCGAGGTTTTCCCGCACCACTTCCTCTGAGCCCTTCTACCCTCCTGATCTGGACAGGAGGGTCGACTCCCCTGCTTTGTCTGGAAGGGGTTCCCGGCCTTCCGGTCGCACCTCAGGATGAGGCCGGTCTCACGACGACATTCCAGACGTGGCCTCGTGGGTGGTTCCACATTCCGAAGGACCCCGATTTCCCGGTCCCCTCTTGATAAGAACCCGATGCCCGGACACCTCTTCGAACTCCACCCTGTGAATGAAGTCAACACGAAGGGGCAGTGACTCGCCCGTGCATCGTCGGAAAAGACCCCCAGGTTCCAAATACCGCTCGACAAGTGGCCTGTCTCCCCGGGAACACCTCGAGGGGCAAGCGGAGTTCCATGCCTCAACCCAAGACGAGGCCTGACTCTCCTGTCCCAAGTCTGCAGGGACCTTGCGGTCGGAGTCTGAAGTCAGAGGAACCCTGAGGTTCCTGCCTCAGCTGGAGATGAGGCCCTCTTCCAATGCACCAAACCCAGTGGAGTGCCGAGAGGCCCCTCCCACCTCCAGTTTCCCTGACTTCTCAGAGCCACCATGAGAAGCCCCCTGAGGTCACCTGCACAAGTCGAGGGACCCCAGGGTGTCCTGCCTCAACCCGAGAAAGACCTCGAGAGACCTTCTTCAGCACGTCTCGAGGCCAGATTCCCCTACTGCCGTGAGCCGGCATATTGCATATTGAGTGCATATTGCATATTGCATATTGAGTGCAGCACTTTCCACAGCATCATCATTCAGGATCTGGAATAGCTCCACTGGAATTCTATCACTGCTGGGAGCCAGTGAGGAACTCCGCCCATGACAAAGGTCATGAGGAAGGAGGCTCGGCATACGCAAAGGCGGGATCGAGCTTCAGGAGTCCCCCTGGAAATTCTCGAGCATATACCCCCAAAACCAGAGTCTGCCTACTTTCTGCTTGTGCTTGCACCTAAACCTCTGACTTTACGGGGGGCTCTCCCCCACTACCTCTCTCTGAAAAAGAGTTAGCTTACAGTTCCAGTTAATAATTCCTGGGTGTGACAGTGTTTAACCTACAAACTCCTTTGGAAATCCTCTAGCCTGCCTGAATAGGTTTTTCCGGCCACATGTGATTGTTCAGAGCCTCCCAACTGTGAGAGGCAGGAGATGTTCTAAACTGTCTAAACACAAATTCTTTTGAGTAGTTACAAGATTGATTAGAAATTGTATTGGTGAATGGTTTTTCACTTGTTGGGCCATTGTTTGCTGCTAAGTTTCCATATCCCTTACCTGCTGTGTCCCTGGCAGTGTATTGATTAATATAATTGGTGTAAGTAGTAGCTTTAATGTTTGTAACCTGGGACCCTTGAGTTAATTCTTTTTCTTGTTATAGCCCACCACACCTTTGCTCTGTAGGAATGCAACTTTATCTAATGCTTTTTTGGAGGGTGGCTCCTGACCAACCACCTTTAGAGAAAAATAAGGTTTCTGAAGAAAAGGTCTTAAAATGTTAACAGGCCTCCGGGCCAGAAGATGATGCAAATCACCTAAGCTTTTGCATATGATAAGTTTGCAGGAAGAAAGCCTGGTTTGCTGCAAGACTCTACCCCTTCCCCCATTATCCTCTATGCATAACTTAAGGTATAAAAACTACTTTGAAAAATAAAGTGCGGGCCTTGTTCACCGAAACTTGGTCTCACCATGTCGTTCTTTCTCTTACCTTCTGGCTGAATTATTCAGCCTCTTTTTCCACTGAATTTCCTCACTGAGCTATCCTCATTCTATTACTCTTTATATCCTTAATTAACATTTAATTAAGCAGTGGTTTCCTGATCTTCGCCTACGCCGTCTCTCCTTCGAATACCCTGGATCAGCCGGGGCTGGTCCCCGGCCCCTACCATGGCTCGAGAGCAATGACGCGCTCGCCCTCGCCACTCGCATGGAGACCCGACTTCCCTGGCGCCCCACGAGAGGCTCACTGACCTCGCCGTCGTACCTCGTGAGAAAGCGCACACTGGGGCCGCCGCTCGAGAACAACCCCAAGACTCCCCCGTCATCGCGAGACGAGGGCCTTCGTCTCCTGCATGGCCTAGAGACCAATCTCGCGACCTCTCTCCAAAAGCCTCAGGAGGCTTGACTCCCTTTAGTCCACCCAGTGAGCTCCAAGAGATACCCGTCGCGACTCGAGAGCAGAGCGGGGTTCTTTGCTTCCACTCGAGATGGATGCCTGTCTCCCCGGGTGTGTCTGGAATGCAACCCCGAGATCCCTGTCGCCCCTGGAGAGGAACACTGGCTTCTGGACACAAGCCTAGATGAGGTCTATTGGCCCTGCAGTCACTCGAGAGCAATCCCCAGCTTTCCTTCGCAACTCGAATGGAAGATTGGACTTCCCTGGGCCTACACAAGAGGCATCCTGAATTCCCCGTCGTAATTCGAGAATCCTGCTACACCTCGAGAAAAACCACGTGGCTCCCCCGTCATCGCAAGATGTAGCCCTGTGCCGCTACAGCGTCTCAGGAGAAGTCCCACTTTAGGAATTGGAGTTCGAAACGGTACTTGTCACCCTTGATGCGACCCACAAAGTGCCCCGACATCCCGGTCTCCCTCAAGAGGAACACCGAGGTTTTCCGGCACTACTTCCTCTGAGCCTCTTCTACCCTCCTGATCTGGACAGGAGGGTCGACTCCCCTGCTTTGTCTGGAAGGGGTTCCCGGCCTTCCGGTCGCACCTCAGGATGAGGCCGGTCTCGCGACGACATTCCAGACGTGGCCTCGTGGGTGGTTCCACATTCCGAAGGACCCCGATTTCCCGGTCCCCTCTTGATAAGAACCCGATGCCCGGACACCTCTTCGAACTCCACCCTGTGAATGAAGTCAACACGAAGGGGCAGTGACTCGCCCGTGCATCGTCGGGAAAAGACCCCCAGGTTCCAAATACCGCTCGACAAGTGGCCTGTCTCCCCGGGAACACCTCGAGAGGCAAGCGGAGTTCCATGCCTCAACCCAAGACGAGGCCTGACTCTCCTGTCCCAAGTCTGCAGGGACCTTGCGGTCGGAGTCTGAAGTCAGAGGAACCCTGAGGTTCCTGCCTCAACTGGAGATGAGGCCCTCTTCCAATGCACCAAACCCAGTGGAGTGCCGAGAGGCCCCTCCCACCTCCAGTTTCCCTGACTTCTCAGAGCCACCATGAGAAGCCCCCTGAGGTCACCTGCACAGGTCGAGGGACCCCAGGGTGTCCTGCCTCAACCCGAGAAAGTTCTCGAGAGACCTTCTTCAACACGTCTCGAGGCCAGATTCCCCTACTATGACTTGAGAGTAAAGACGCGCTCCCCCTCGCCATTCGCATGGAGACCCGACTTCCTTGCCGCCCCACGAGAGGCTCACTGACCTCGCCGTCGTACCTCGCGAGAAACCGCACACTGGGGCGGCCGCTCGAGAACAACCCCGAGCCTCCCCCGTCATCGCGACTTGAGGGCCTTCGTCTCCTGTATGGCCTAGAGACCAGTCTCTCGACCTCTCTCCAAACGCCTCAGGAGGCTTGACTCCCTTTAGTCCACCCAGTGAGCTCCAAGAGATACCCGTCGCGACTCAAGAGCAGAGCGGGGTTCTTTGCTTCCACTCGAGATGGATGCCTGTCTCCCCGAGTGCGTCTGGAATGCAACCCCGAGATCCCTTTCGCCCCTGGAGAGGAACACTGGCTTCTGGACACAAGCCTAGATGAGGTCTATTGGCCCTGCAGTCACTCGAGAGAAATCCCCAGCTTTCCTTCCCAACTCGAATGGAAGATTGGACTTCCCTGGGCCTACACAAGAGGCATCCTGAATTCCCCGTCGTAACTCGAGAATCCCGCTGCAACTCGAGAAAATCCACGTGGTTCCCCCGTCATCGCAAGATGAAGCCCTGTGCCGCTACAGCGTCTCAGGAGAAGTCCCACGTTAGGAATTGGAGGTCGAAACGGTGCTTGGCACCCTTGATGCGACCCACAAAGTGCCCCGACATCCCGGTCTCCCTCAAGAGGAACACCGAGGTTTTCCCGCACCACTTCCTCTGAGCCCCTTCTACCCTCCTGATCTGGACAGGAGGGTCGACTCCCCTGCTTTGTCTGGAAGGGGTTCCCGGCCTTCCGGTCGCACCTCAGGATGAGGCCGGTCTCACGACGACATTCCAGACGTGGCCTCGTGGGTGGTTCCACATTCCGAAGGACCCCGATTTCCCGGTCCCCTCTTGATAAGGACCCGATGCCCGGACACCTCTTCGAACTCCACCCTGTGAATGAAGTCAACACGAAGGGGCAGTGACTCGCCCGTGCATCGTCGGGAAAAGACCCCCAGGTTCCAAATACCGCTCGACAAGTGGCCTGTCTCCCCGGGAACACCTCGAGAGGCAAGCGGAGTTCCATGCCTCAACCCAAGACGAGGCCTGACTCTCCTGTCCCAAGTCTGCAGGGACCTTGCGGTCGGAGTCTGAAGTCAGAGGAACCCTGAGGTTCCTGCCTCAACTGGAGATGAGGCCCTCTTCCAATGCACCAAACCCAGTGGAGTGCCGCGAGGCCCCTCCCACCTCCAGTTTCCCTGACTTCTCAGAGCCACCATGAGAAGCCCCTGGGGTCACCTGCACAAGTCGAGGGACCCCAGGGTGTCCTGCCTCAACCCGAGAAAGACCTCGAGAGACCTTCTTCAGCACGTCTCGAGGCCAGATTCCCCTACTGCCGTGAGCCGGCATATTGCATATTGAGTGCATA
Source organism: Bos javanicus (assembly GCF_032452875.1). NCBI lineage: Eukaryota > Metazoa > Chordata > Mammalia > Artiodactyla > Bovidae > Bos > Bos javanicus. The sequence continues at coordinate 11,225 of NW_026893955.1, forward strand.
TTGCATGTGCATATTGAGTGCAGCACTTTCCACAGCATCATCATTCAGGATCTGGAATAGCTCCACTGGAATTCTATCACTGCTGGGAGCCAGTGAGGAACTCCGCCCATGACAAAGGTCATGAGGAAGGAGGCTCGGCATACGCAAAGGCGGGATCGAGCTTCAGGAGTCCCCCTGGAAATTCTCGAGCATATACCCCCAAAACCAGAGTCTGCCTACTTTCTGCTTGTGCTTGCACCTAAACCTCTGACTTTACGGGGGCTCTCCCCCACTACCTCTCTCTGAAAAAAGAGTTAGCTTACAGTTCCAGTTAATAATTCCTGGGTGTGACAGTGTTTAACCTACAAACTCCTTTGGAAATCCTCTAGCCTGCCTGAATAGGTTTTTCCGACCACATGTGATTGTTCAGAGCCTCCCAACTGTGAGAGGCAGGAGATGTTCTAAACTGTCTAAACACAAATTCTTTTGAGTAGTTACAAGATTGATTAGAAATTGTATTGGTGAATGGTTTTTCACTTGTTGGGCCATTGTTTGCTGCTAAGTTTTCATATCCCTTACCTGCTGTGTCCCTGGCAGTGTATTGATTAATATAATTGGTGTAAGTAGTAGCTTTAATGTTTGTAACCTGGGACCCTTGAGTTAATTCTTTTTCTTGTTATAGCCCACCACACCTTTGCTCTGTAGGAATGCAACTTTATCTAATGCTTTTTGGAGGGTGGCTCCTGACCAACCACCTTTAGAGAAAAATAAGGTTTCTGAAGAAAAGGTCTTAAAATGTTAACAGGCCTCCAGGCCAGAAGATGATGCAAATCACCTAAGCTTTTGCATATGATAAGTTTGCAGGAAGAAAGCCTGGTTTGCTGCAAGACTCTACCCCTTCCCCCATTATCCTCTATGCATAACTTAAGGTATAAAAACTACTTTGAAAAATAAAGTGCGGGCCTTGTTCACCGAAACTTGGTCTCACCATATCGTTCTTTCTCTTACCTTCTGGCTGAATTATTCAGCCTCTTTTCTTCACTGAATTTCCTCACTGAGCTATCCTCATTCTATTACTCTTTATATCCTTAATTAACATTTAATTAAGCAGTGGTTTCCTGATCTTCGCCTACGCCGTCTCTCCCTTCGAATACCCTGGATCAGCCGGGGCTGGTCCGGCACCCTACCATGGCTCGAGAGCAACGACGCGCTCGCCCTCGCCACTCGCATGGAGACCCGACTTCCCTGGCGCCCCACGAGAGGCTCACTGACCTCGCCGTCGTACCTCGTGAGAAAGCGCACACTGGGGCCGCCGCTCGAGAACAACCCCAAGACTCCCCCGTCATCGCGAGATGAGGGCCTTCGTCTCCTGCATGGCCTAGAGACCAATCTCGCGACCTCTCTCCAAAAGCCTCAGGAGGCTTGACTCCCTTTAGTCCACCCAGTGAGCTCCAAGAGATGCCCGTCGCGACTCGAGAGCAGAGCGGGGTTCTTTGCTTCCACTCGAGATGGATGCCTGTCTCCCCGGGTGTGTCTGGAATGCAACCCCGAGATCCCTGTCGCCCCTGGAGAGGAACACTGGCTTCTGGACACAAGCCTAGATGAGGTCTATTGGCCCTGCAGTCACTCGAGAGAAATCCCCAGCTTTCCTTCGCAACTCGAATGGAAGATTGGACTTCCCTGGGCCTACACAAGAAGCATCCTGAATTCCCCGTCGTAATTCGAGAATCCTGCTACACCTCGAGAAAAACCACGTGGTTCCCCCGTCATCGCAAGATGTAGCCCTGTGCCGCTACAGCGTCTCAGGAGAAGTCCCACTTTAGGAATTGGAGTTCGAAACGGTACTTGTCACCCTTGATGCGACCCACAAAGTGCCCCGACATCCCGGTCTCCCTCGAGGGGAACACCGAAGTTTTCTGGCAACACTTCCTCTGAGCCTCTTCTACCCTCCTGATCTGGACAGGAGGGTCGACTCCCCTGCTTTGTCTGGAAGGGGTTCCCGGCCTTCCGGTCGCACCTCAGGATGAGGCCGGTCTCACGACGACATTCCAGACGTGGCCTCGTGGGTGGTTCCACATTCCGAAGGAACCCGATTTCCCGGTCCCCTCTTGATAAGAACCCGATGCCCGGACACCTCTTCGAACTCCACCCTGTGAATGAAGTCAACACGAAGGGGCAGTGACTCGCCCGTGCATCGTCGGGAAAAGACCCCCAGGTTCCAAATACCGCTCGACAAGTGGCCTGTCTCCCCGGGAACACCTCGAGAGGCAAGCGGAGTTCCATGCCTCAACCCAAGACGAGGCCTGACTCTCCTATCCCAAGTCTGCAGGGACCTTGCGGTCGGAGTCTGAAGTCAGAGGAACCCTGAGGTTCCTGCCTCAACTGGAGATGAGGCCCTCTTCCAATGCACCAAACCCAGTGGAGTGCCGGGAGGCCCCTCCCACCTCCAGTTTCCCTGACTTCTCAGAGCCACCATGAGAAGCCCCCTGAGGTCACCTGCACAAGTCGAGGGACCCCAGGGTGTCCTACCTCAACCCGAGAAAGACCTCGAGAGACCTTCTTCAACACGTCTCGAGGCCAGATTCCCCTACTATGACTTGAGAGTAAAGACGCGCTCCCCCTCGCCATTCGCATGGAGACCCGACTTCCTTGCCGCCCCACGAGAGGCTCACTGACCTCGCCGTCGTACCTCGCGAGAAACCGCACACTGGGGCCGCCGCTCGAGAACAACCCCGAGCCTCCCCCGTCATCGCGACTTGAGGGCCTTCGTCTCCTGTGTGGCCTAGAGACCAGTCTCTCGACCTCTCTCCAAACGCCTCAGGAGGCTTGACTCCCTTTAGTCCACCCAGTGAGCTCCAAGAGATACCCGTCGCGACTCAAGAGCAGAGCGGGGTTCTTTGCTCCCACTCGAGATGGATGCCTGTCTCCCCGGGTGCGTCTGGAATGCAACCCCGAGATCCCTTTCGCCCCTGGAGAGGAACATTGGCTTCTGGACACAAGCCTAGATGAGTTCTATTGGCCCTGCAGTCACTCGAGAGCAATCCCCAGCTTTCCTTCGCAACTCGAATGGAAGATTGGACTTCCCTGGGCCAACACAAGAGGCATCCTGAATTCCCCGTCGTAACTCGAGAATCCCGCTGCAACTCGAGAAAATCCACGTGGTTCCCCCGTCATCGCAAGATGAAGCCCTTTCCCGCTACAGTGTCTCAGGAGAAGTCCCACGTTAGGTATTGGAGGTCGAAACGGTACTTGGCACCCTTGATGCGACCCACAAAGTGCCCCGACATCCCGGTCTCCCTCAAGAGGAACACCGAGGTTTTCCCGCACCACTTCCTCTGAGCCCCTTCTACCCTCCTGATCTGGACAGGAGGGTCGACTCCCCTGCTTTGTCTGGAAGGGGTTCCCGGCCTTCCGGTCGCACCTCAGGATGAGGCCGGTCTCACGACGACATTCCAGACGTGGCCTCGTGGGTGGTTCCACATTCCGAAGGACCCCGATTTCCCGGTCCCCTCTTGATAAGAACCCGATGCCCGGACACCTCTTCGAACTCCACCCTGTGAATGAAGTCAACACGAAGGGGCAGTGACTCGCCCGTGCATCGTCGGGAAAAGACCCCCAGGTTCCAAATACCGCTCGACAAGTGGCCTGTCTCCCCGGGAACACCTCGAGAGGCAAGCGGAGTTCCATGCCTCAACCCAAGACGAGGCCTGACTCTCCTGTCCCAAGTCTGCAGGGACCTTGCGGTCGGAGTCTGAAGTCAGAGGAACCCTGAGGTTCCTGCCTCAACTGGAGATGAGGCCCTCTTCCAATGCACCAAACCCAGTGGAGTGCCGAGAGGCCCCTCCCACCTCCAGTTTCCCTGACTTCTCAGAGCCACCATGAGAGGCCCCCTGAGGTCACCTGCACAAGTCCAGGGACCCCAGGGTGTCCTGCCTCAACCCGAGAAAGACCTCGAGAGACCTTCTTCAACACGTCTCGAGGCCAGATTCCCCTACTGCCGTGAGCCGGCATATTGCATATTGAGTGCATATTGCATATTGCATATTGAGTGCAGCACTTTCCACAGCATCATCATTCAGGATCTGGAATAGCTCCACTGGAATTCTATCACTGCTGGGAGCCAGTGAGGAACTCCGCCCATGACAAAGGTCATGAGGAAGGAGGCTCGGCATACGCAAAGGCGGGATCGAGCTTCAGGAGTCCCCCTGGAAATTCTCGAGCATATACCCCCAAAACCAGAGTCTGCCTACTTTCTGCTTGTGCTTGCACCTAAACCTCTGACTTTACGGGGGCTCTCCCCCACTACCTCTCTCTGAAAAAGAGTTAGCTTACAGTTCCAGTTAATAATTCCTGGGTGTGACAGTGTTTAACCTACAAACTCCTTTGGAAATCCTCTAGCCTGCCTGAATAGGTTTTTCCGGCCACATGTGATTGTTCAGAGCCTCCCAACTGTGAGAGGCAGGAGATGTTCTAAACTGTCTAAACACAAATTCTTTTGAGTAGTTACAAGATTGATTAGAAATTGTATTGGTGAATGGTTTTTCACTTGTTGGGCCATTGTTTGCTGCTAAGTTTCCATATCCCTTACCTGCTGTGTCCCTGGCAGTGTATTGATTAATATAATTGGTGTAAGTAGTAGCTTTAATGTTTGTAACCTGGGACCCTTGAGTTAATTCTTTTTCTTGTTATGGCCCACCACACCTTTGCTCTGTAGGAATGCAACTTTATCTAATGCTTTTTGGAGGGTGGCTCCTGACCAACCACCTTTAGAGAAAAATAAGTTTTCTGAAGAAAAGGTCTTAAAATGTTAACAGGCCTCCGGGCCAGAAGATGATGCAAATCACCTAAGCTTTTGCATATGATAAGTTTGCAGGAAGAAAGCCTGGTTTGCTGCAAGACTCTACCCCTTCCCCCATTATCCTCTATGCATAACTTAAGGTATAAAAACTACTTTGAAAAATAAAGTGCGGGCCTTGTTCACCGAAACTTGGTCTCACCATGTCGTTCTTTCTCTTACCTTCTGGCTGAATTATTCAGCCTCTTTTCCCCACTGAATTTCCTCACTGAGCTATCCTCATTCTATTACTCTTTATATCCTTAATTAACATTTAATTAAGCAGTGGTTTCCTGATCTTCGCCTACGCCGTCTCTCCTTCGAATACCCTGGATCAGCCGGGGCTGGTCCCCGGCACGCTACCATGGCTCGAGAGCAATGACGCGCTCGCCCTCGCCACTCGCATGGAGACCCGACTTCCCTGGCGCCCCACGAGAGGCTCACTGACCTCGCCGTCGTACCTCGTGAGAAAGCGCACACTGGGGCCGCCGCTCGAGAACAACCCCAAGACTCCCCCGTCATCGCGAGATGAGGGCCTTCGTCTCCTGCATGGCCTAGAGACCAATCTCGCGACCTCTCTCCAAAAGCCTCAGGAGGCTTGGCTCCCTTTAGTCCACCCAGTGAGCTCCAAGAGATACCCGTCGCGACTCGAGAGCAGAGCGGGGTTCTTTGCTTCCACTCGAGATGGATGCCTGTCTCCCCGGGTGTGTCTGGAATGCAACCCCGAGATCCCTGTCGCCCCTGGAGAGGAACACTGGCTTCTGGACACAAGCCTAGATGAGGTCTATTGGCCCTGCAGTCACTCCAGAGAAATCCCCAGCTTTCCTTCGCAACTCGAATGGAAGATTGGACTTCCCTGGGCCTACACAAGAAGCATCCTGAATTCCCCATCGTAATTCGAGAATCCTGCTACACCTCGAGAAAAACCACGTGGTTCCCCCGTCATCGCAAGATGAAGCCCTGTGCCGCTACAGCGTCTCAGGAGAAGTCCCACGTTAGGAATTGGAGTTCGAAACGGTACTTGTCACCCTTGATGCGACCCACAAAGTGCCCCGACATCCCGGTCTCCCTCGAGAGGAACACCGAAGTTTTCTGGCAACACTTCCTCTGAGCCTCTTCTACCCTCCTGATCTGGACAGGAGGGTCGACTCCCCTGCTTTGTCTGGAAGGGGTTCCCGGCCTTCCGGTCGCACCTCAGGATGAGGCCGGTCTCACGGCGACATTCCAGACGTGGCCTCGTGGGTGGTTCCACATTCCGAAGGACCCCGATTTCCCGGTCCCCTCTTGATAAGAACCCGATGCCCGGACACCTCTTCGAACTCCACCCTGTGAATGAAGTCAACACGAAGGGGCAGTGACTCGCCCGTGCATCGTCGGGAAAGGACCCCCAGGTTCCAAATACCGCTCGACAAGTGGCCTGTCTCCCCGGGAACACCTCGAGAGGCAAGCGGAGTTCCATGCCTCAACCCAAGACGAGGCCTGACTCTCCTGTCCCAAGTCTGCAGGGACCTTGCGGTCGGAGTCTGAAGTCAGAGGAACCCTGAGGTTCCTGCCTCAACTGGAGATGAGGCCCTCTTCCAATGCACCAAACCCAGTGGAGTGCCGAGAGGCCCCTCCCACCTCCAGTTTCCCTGACTTCTCAGAGCCACCATGAGAAGCCCCCTGAGGTCACCTGCACAAGTCGAGGGACCCCAGGGTGTCCTGCCTCAACCCGAGAAAGACCTCGAGAGACCTTCTTCAACACGTCTCGAGGCCAGATTCCCCTACTATGACTTGAGAGTAAAGACGCGCTCCCCCTCGCCATTCGCATGGAGACCCGACTTCCTTGCCGCCCCACGAGAGGCTCACTGACCTCGCCGTCGTACCTCGCGAGAAACCGCACACTGGGGCCGCCGCTCGAGAACAACCCCGAGCCTCCCCCGTCATCGCGACTTGAGGGCCTTCGTCTCCTGTATGGCCTAGAGACCAGTCTCTCGACCTCTCTCCAAACGCCTCAGGAGGCTTGACTCCCTTTAGTCCACCCAGTGAGCTCCAAGAGATACCCGTCGCGACTCAAGAGCAGAGCGGGGTTCTTTGCTCCCACTCGAGATGGATGCCTGTCTCCCCGGGTGCGTCTGGAATGCAACCCCGAGATCCCTTTCGCCCCTGGAGAGGAACATTGGCTTCTGGACACAAGCCTAGATGAGGTCTATTGGCCCTGCAGTCACTCGAGAGCAATCCCCAGCTTTCCTTCGCAACTCGAATGGAAGATTGGACTTCCCTGGGCCAACACAAGAGGCATCCTGAATTCCCCGTCGTAACTCGAGAATCCCGCTGCAACTCGAGAAAATCCACGTGGTTCCCCCGTCATCGCAAGATGAAGCCCTTTCCCGCTACAGTGTCTCAGGAGAAGTCCCACGTTAGGTATTGGAGGTCGAAACGGTACTTGGCACCCTTGATGCGACCCACAAAGTGCCCCGACATCCCGGTCTCCCTCGAGAGGAACACCGAGGTTTTCCCGCACCACTTCCTCTGAGCCCCTTCTACCCTCCTGATCTGGACAGGAGGGTCGACTCCCCTGCTTTGTCTGGAAGGGGTTCCCGACCTTCCGGTCGCACCTCAGGATGAGGCCGGTCTCACGACGACATTCCAGACGTGGCCTCGTGGGTGGTTCCACATTCCGAAGGACCCCGATTTCCCGGTCCCCTCTTGATAAGAACCCGATGCCCGGACACCTCTTCGAACTCCACCCTGTGAATGAAGTCAACACGAAGGGGCAGTGACTCGCCCGTGCATCGTCGGGAAAAGACCCCAGGTTCCAAATACCGCTCGACAAGTGGCCTGTCTCCCGGGAACACCTCGAGAGGCAAGCGGAGTTCCATGCCTCAACCCAAGACGAGGCCTGACTCTCCTGTCCCCAGTCTGCAGGGACCCTGCGATCGGAGTCTGAAATCAGAGGAACCCTGAGGTTCCTGCCTCAGCTGGAGATGAGGCCCTCTTCCAATGCACCAAACCCAGTGGAGTACCGAGAGGCCCCTCCCACCTCCAGTTTCCCTGACTTCTCAGAGCCACCATGAGAAGCCCCCTGAGCTCACCTGCACAAGTCGAGGAAAGCCAGGGTTTCCTGCCTCAACCCGAGAAAGACCTCGAGAGACCTTCTTCAACACGTCTCAAGGCCAGATTCCCCTACTATGACTCGAGAGCAATGACGCGCTCCCCCTCGTCACTCGCATGGAGACCCGACTTCCCTGGCGCCCCACGAGAGGCTCACTGACCTCGCCGTCGTACCTCGTGAGAAACCGCACCCTGGGGCCGCCGCTCGAGAACAACCCCGAGCCTCCCCCGTCATCGCGAGATGAGGGCCTTCGTCTCCTGCATGGCCTAGAGACCAGTCTCGCGACCTCTCTCCAAACGCCTCAGGAGGCTTGACTCCCTTTAGTCCACCCAGTGAGCTCCAAGAGATACCCGTCGCGACTCGAGAGCAGAGCGGGGTTCTTTGCTTCCACTCGAGATGGATGCCTGTCTCCCCGGGTGCGTCTGGAATGCAACCCCGAGATCCCTGTCGCCCCTGGAGAGGAACATTGGCTTCTGGACACAAGCCTAGATGAGGTCTATTGGCCCTGCAGTCACTCGAGAGCAATCCCCAGCTTTCCTTCGCAACTCGAATGGAAGATTGGACTTCCCTGGGCCAACACAAGAGGCATCCTGAATTCCCCGTCGTAACTCGAGAATCCCGCTGCAACTCGAGAAAAACCACGTGGTTCCCCCGTCATCGCAAGATGAAGCCCTTTCCCGCTACAGCGTCTCAGGAGAAGTCCCACGTTAGGAATTGGAGGTCGAAACGGTACTTGGCACCCTTGATGCGACCCACAAAGTGCCCCGACATCCCGGTCTCCCTCGAGAGGAACACCGAGGTTTTCCCGCACCACTTCCTCTGAGCCCCTTCTACCCTCCTGATCTGGACAGGAGGGTCGACTCCCCTGCTTTGTCTGGAAGGGGTTCCCGGCCTTCCGGTCGCACCTCAGGATGAGGCCGGTCTCACGACGACATTCCAGACGTGGCCTCGTGGGTGGTTCCACATTCCGAAGGACCCCGATTTCCCGGTCCCCTCTTGATAAGAACCCGATGCCCGGACACCTCTTCGAACTCCACCCTGTGAATGAAGTCAACACGAAGGGGCAGTGACTCGCCCGTGCATCGTCGGGAAAAGACCCCCAGGTTCCAAATACCGCTCGACAAGTGGCCTGTCTCCCCGGGAACACCTCGAGAGGCAAGCGGAGTTCCATGCCTCAACCCAAGACGAGGCCTGACTCTCCTGTCCCAAGTCTGCAGGGACCTTGCGGTCGGAGTCTGAAGTCAGAGGAACCCTGAGGTTCCTGCCTCAACTGGAGATGAGGCCCTCTTCCAATGCACCAAACCCAGTGGAGTCCGAGAGGCCCCTCCCACCTCCAGTTTCCCTGACTTCTCAGAGCCACCATGAGAAGCCCCTGAGGTCACCTGCACAAGTCGAGGGACCCCAGGGTTTCCTTCCTCAACCCGAGAAAGACCTCGAGAGACCTTCTTCAACGCGTCTCGAGGCCAGATTCCCCTACCATGGCTGGAGAGCAGTGACGCGCTCCCCCTCGCCACTCGCATGGAGACCCGACTTCCCTGGCGCCCCACGAAAGGCTCACTGACCTCGCCGTCGTACCTCGTGAGAAACCGCACACTGGGGCCGCCGCTCGAGAACAACCCCGAGCCTCCCCCGTCATCGCGAGTTGAGGGCCTTCGTCTCCTGCATGGCCTAGAGACCAGTCTCGCGACCTCTCTCCAAACGCCTCAGGAGGCTTGACTCCCTTTAGTCCACCCAGTGAGCTCCAAGAGATACCCGTCGCGACTCGAGAGCAGAGCGGGGTTCTTTGCTTCCACTCGAGATGGATGCCTGTCTCCCCGGGTGCGTCTGGAATGCAACCCCGAGATCCCTGTCGCCCCTGGAGAGGAACATTGGCTTCTGGACACAAGCCTAGATGAGGTCTATTGGCCCTGCAGTCACTCGAGAGCAATCCCCAGCTTTCCTTCGCAACTCGAATGGAAGATTGGACTTCCTGGGCCAACACAAGAGGCATCCTGAATTCCCCGTCGTAACTCGAGAATCCCGCTGCAACTCGAGAAAAACCACGTGGTTCCCCCGTCATCGCAAGATGAAGCCCTTTCCCGCTACAGTGTCTCAGGAGAAGTCCCACGTTAGGTATTGGAGGTCGAAACGGTACTTGGCACCCTTGATGCGACCCACAAAGTGCCCCGACATCCCGGTCTCCCTCGAGAGGAACACCGAGGTTTTCCCGCACCACTTCCTCTGAGCCCCTTCTACCCTCCTGATCTGGACAGGAGGGTCGACTCCCCTGCTTTGTCTGGAAGGGGTTCCCGGCCTTCCGGTCGCACCTCAGGATGAGGCCGGTCTCACGACGACATTCCAGACGTGGCCTCGTGGGTGGTTCCACATTCCGAAGGACCCCGATTTCCCGGTCCCCTCTTGATAAGAACCCGATGCCCGGACACCTCTTCGAACTCCACCCTGTGAATGAAGTCAACACGAAGGGGCAGTGACTCGCCCGTGCATCGTCGGGAAAAGACCCCAGGTTCCAAATACCGCTCGACAAGTGGCCTGTCTCCCCGGGAACACCTCGAGAGGCAAGCGGAGTTCCATGCCTCAACCCAAGACGAGGCCTGACTCTCCTGTCCCAAGTCTGCAGGGACCTTGCGGTCGGAGTCTGAAGTCAGAGGAACCCTGAGGTTCCTGCCTCAACTGGAGATGAGGCCCTCTTCCAATGCACCAAACCCAGTGGAGTGCCGAGAGGCCCCTCCCACCTCCAGTTTCCCTGACTTCTCAGAGCCACCATGAGAAGCCCCTGAGGTCACCTGCACAAGTCGAGGGACCCCAGGGTGTCCTGCCTCAACCCGAGAAAGACCTCGAGAGACCTTCTTCAACACGTCTCGAGGCCAGATTCCCCTACTATGACTTGAGAGTAATGACGCGCTCCCCCTCGCCACTCGCATGGAGACCCGACTTCCCTGGCGCCCCACGAGAGGCTCACTGACCTCGCCGTCGTACCTCGTGAGAAACCGCACACTGGGGCCGCCGCTCGAGAACAACCCCGAGACTCCCCCGTCATCGCGAGATGAGGGCCTTCGTCTCCTGCATGGCCTAGAGACCAGTCTCGCGACCTCTCTCCAAACGCCTCAGGAGGCTTGACTCCCTTTAGTCCACCCAGTGAGCTCCAAGAGATACCCGTCGCGACTCGAGAGCAGAGCGGGGTTCTTTGCTTCCACTCGAGATGGATGCCTGTCTCCCCGGGTGCGTCTGGAATGCAACCCCGAGATCCCTGTCGCCCCTGGAGAGGAACATTGGCTTCTGGACACAAGCCTAGATGAGGTCTATTGGCCCTGCAGTCACTCGAGAGCAATCCCCAGCTTTCCTTCGCAACTCGAATGGAAGATTGGACTTCCCTGGGCCAACACAAGAGGCATCCTGAATTCCCCGTCGTAACTCGAGAATCCCGCTGCAACTCGAGAAAAACCACGTGGTTCCCCCGTCATCGCAAGATGAAGCCCTTTCCCGCTACAGCGTCTCAGGAGAAGTCCCACGTTAGGAATTGGAGGTCGAAACGGTACTTGGCACCCTTGATGCGACCCACAAAGTGCCCCGACATCCCGGTCTCCCTCGAGAGGAACACCGAGGTTTTCCGCACCACTTCCTCTGAGCCCTTCTACCCTCCTGATCTGGACAGGAGGGTCGACTCCCCTGCTTTGTCTGGAAGGGGTTCCCGGCCTTCCGGTCGCACCTCAGGATGAGGCCGGTCTCACGACGACATTCCAGACGTGGCCTCGTGGGTGGTTCCACATTCCGAAGGACCCCGATTTCCCGGTCCCCTCTTGATAAGAACCCGATGCCCGGACACCTCTTCGAACTCCACCCTGTGAATGAAGTCAACACGAAGGGGCAGTGACTCGCCCGTGCATCGTCGGGAAAAGACCCCAGGTTCCAAATACCGCTCGACAAGTGGCCTGTCTCCCCGGGAACACCTCGAGAGGCAAGCGGAGTTCCATGCCTCAACCCAAGACGAGGCCTGACTCTCCTGTCCCAAGTCTGCAGGGACCTTGCGGTCGGAGTCTGAAGTCAGAGGAACCCTGAGGTTCCTGCCTCAACTGGAGATGAGGCCCTCTTCCAATGCACCAAACCCAGTGGAGTGCCGAGAGGCCCCTCCCACCTCCAGTTTCCCTGACTTCTCAGAGCCACCATGAGAAGCCCCCTGAGGTCACCTGCACAAGTCGAGGGACCCCAGGGTGTCCTGCCTCAACCCGAGAAAGACCTCGAGAGACCTTCTTCAACACGTCTCGAGGCCAGATTCCCCTACTATGACTTGAGAGTAATGACGCGCTCCCCCTCGCCACTCGCATGGAGACCCGACTTCCCTGGCGCCCCACGAGAGGCTCACTGACCTCGCCGTCGTACCTCGTGAGAAACCGCACACTGGGGCCGCCGCTCGAGAACAACCCCGAGACTCCCCCGTCATCGCGAGATGAGGGCCTTCGTCTCCTGCATGGCCTAGAGACCAGTCTCGCGACCTCTCTCCAAACGCCTCAGGAGGCTTGACTCCCTTAGTCCACCCAGTGAGCTCCAGGAGATACCCGTCGCGACTCGAGAGCAGAGCGGGGTTCTTTGCTTCCACTCGAGATGGATGCCTGTCTCCCTGGGTGCGTCTGGAATGCAACCCCGAGATCCCTGTCGCCCCTGGAGAGGAACATTGGCTTCTGGACACAAGCCTAGATGAGCTCTATTGGCCCTGCAGTCACTCGAGAGCAATCCCCAGCTGTCCTTCGCAACTCGAATGGAAGATTGGACTTCCCTGGGCCAACACAAGAGGCATCCTGAATTCCCCGTCGTAACTCGAGAATCCCGCTACAACTCGAGAAAAACCACGTGGTTCCCCCGTCATCGCAAGATGAAGCCCTTTCCCGCTACAGCGTCTCAGGAGAAGTCCCACGTTAGGAATTGGAGGTCGAAACGGTAATTGGCACCCTTGATGCGACCCACAAAGTTCCCCGACATCCCGGTCTCCCTCGAGAGGAACACCGAGGTTTTCCCGCACCACATCCTCTGAGCCCCTTCTACCCTCCTGATCTGGACAGGAGGGTCGACTCCCCTGCTTTGTCTGGAAGGGGTTCCCGGCCTTCCGGTCGCACCTCAGGATGAGGCCGGTCTCACGACGACATTCCAGACGTGGCCTCGTGGGTGGTTCCACATTCCGAAGGACCCCGATTTCCCGGTCCCCTCTTGATAAGAACCCGATGCCCGGACACCTCTTCGAACTCCACCCTGTGAATGAAGTCAACACGAAGGGGCAGTGACTCGCCCGTGCATCGTCGGGAAAAGACCCCAGGTTCCAAATACCGCTCGACAAGTGGCCTGTCTCCCCGGGAACACCTCGAGAGGCAAGCGGAGTTCCATGCCTCAACCCAAGACGAGGCCTGACTCTCCTGTCCCAAGTCTGCAGGGACCTTGCGGTCGGAGTCTGAAGTCAGAGGAACCCTGAGGTTCCTGCCTCAACTGGAGATGAGGCCCTCTTCCAATGCACCAAACCCAGTGGAGTGCCGAGAGGCCCCTCCCACCTCCAGTTTCCCTGACTTCTCAGAGCCACCATGAGAAGCCCCCTGAGGTCACCTGCACAAGTCGAGGGACCCCAGGGTGTCCTGCCTCAACCCGAGAAAGACCTCGAGAGACCTTCTTCAACACGTCTCGAGGCCAGATTCCCCTACTGGCTCGAGAGCAAAGACGCGCTCCCCCTCGCCACTCGCATGGAGACCCGACTTCCCTGCCGCCCCACGAGAGGCTCACTGACCTCGCCGTCGTACCTCGTGAGAAACCGCACACTGGGGCCGCCGCTCGAGAACAACCCCGAGCCTCCCCCGTCATCGCGAGTTGAGGGCCTTCGTCTCCTGCATGGCCTAGAGACCAATCTCTCGACCTCTCTCCAAACGCCTCAGGAGGCTTGACTCCCTTTAGTCCACCCAGTGAGCTCCAAGAGATACCCGTCGCGACTCGAGAGCAGAGCGGGGTTCTTTGCTTCCACTCGAGATGGATGCCTGTCTCCCCGGGTGCGTCTGGAATGCAACCCCGAGATCCCTGTCGCCCCTGGAGAGGAACATTGGCTTCTGGACACAAGCCTAGATGAGGTCTATTGGCCCTGCAGTCACTCGAGAGCAATCCCCAGCTTTCCTTCGCAACTCGAATGGAAGATTGGACTTCCCTGGGCCAACACAAGAGGCATCCTGAATTCCCCGTCGTAACTCGAGAATCCCGCTGCAACTCGAGAAAAACCACGTGGTTCCCCCGTCATCGCAAGATGAAGCCCTTTCCCGCTACAGTGTCTCAGGAGAAGTCCCACGTTAGGTATTGGAGGTCGAAACGGTACTTGGCACCCTTGATGCGACCCACAAAGTGCCCCGACATCCCGGTCTCCCTCGAGAGGAACACCGAGGTTTTCTGGCAACACTTCCTCTGAGCCTCTTCTACCCTCCTGATCTGGACAGGAGGGTCGACTCCCCTGCTTTGTCTGGAAGGGGTTCCCGGCCTTCCGGTCGCACCTCAGGATGAGGCCGGTCTCACGACGACATTCCAGACGTGGCCTCGTGGGTGGTTCCACATTCCGAAGGACCCCGATTTCCCGGTCCCCTCTTGATAAGAACCCGATGCCCGGACACCTCTTCGAACTCCACCCTGTGAATGAAGTCAACACGAAGGGGCAGTGACTCGCCCGTGCATCGTCGGGAAAAGACCCCCAGGTTCCAAATACCGCTCGACAAGTGGCCTGTCTCCCCGGGAACACCTCGAGAGGCAAGCGGAGTTCCATGCCTCAACCCAAGACGAGGCCTGACTCTCCTGTCCCAAGTCTGCAGGGACCTTGCGGTCGGAGTCTGAAGTCAGAGGAACCCTGAGGTTCCTGCCTCAACTGGAGATGAGGCCCTCTTCCAATGCACCAAACCCAGTGGAGTGCCGAGAGGCCCCTCCCACCTCCAGTTTCCCTGACTTCTCAGAGCCACCATGAGAAGCCCCCTGAGGTCACCTGCACAAGTCGAGGGACCCCAGGGTGTCCTGCCTCAACCCGAGAAAGACCTCGAGAGACCTTCTTCAACACGTCTCGAGGCCAGATTCCCCTACTGCCGTGAGCCGGCATATTGCATATTGAGTGCATATTGCATATTGCATATTGAGTGCAGCACTTTCCACAGCATCATCATTCAGGATCTGGAATAGCTCCACTGGAATTCTATCACTGCTGGGAGCCAGTGAGGAACTCCGCCCATGACAAAGGTCATGAGGAAGGAGGCTCGGCATACGCAAAGGCGGGATCGAGCTTCAGGAGTCCCCCTGGAAATTCTCGAGCATATACCCCCAAAACCAGAGTCTGCCTACTTTCTGCTTGTGCTTGCACCTAAACCTCTGACTTTACGGGGGCTCTCCCCCACTACCTCTCTCTGAAAAAAGAGTTAGCTTACAGTTCCAGTTAATAATTCCTGGGTGTGACAGTGTTTAACCTACAAACTCCTTTGGAAATCCTCTAGCCTGCCTGAATAGGTTTTCCGGCCACATGTGATTGTTCAGAGCCTCCCAACTGTGAGAGGCAGGAGATGTTCTAAACTGTCTAAACACAAATTCTTTTGAGTAGTTACAAGATTGATTAGAAATTGTATTGGTGAATGGTTTTTCACTTGTTGGGCCATTGTTTGCTGCTAAGTTTCCATATCCCTTACCTGCTGTGTCCCTGGCAGTGTATTGATTAATATAATTGGTGTAAGTAGTAGCTTTAATGTTTGTAACCTGGGACCCTTGAGTTAATTCTTTTTCTTGTTATAGCCCACCACACCTTTGCTCTGTAGGAATGCAACTTTATCTAATGCTTTTTTGGAGGGTGGCTCCTGACCAACCACCTTTAGAGAAAAATAAGTTTTCTGAAGAAAAGGTCTTAAAATGTTAACAGGCCTCCGGGCCAGAAGATGATGCAAATCACCTAAGCTTTTGCATATGATAAGTTTGCAGGAAGAAAGCCTGGTTTGCTGCAAGACTCTACCCCTTCCCCCATTATCCTCTATGCATAACTTAAGGTATAAAAACTACTTTGAAAAATAAAGTGCGGGCCTTGTTCACCGAAACTTGGTCTCACCATGTCGTTCTTTCTCTTACCTTCTGGCTGAATTATTCAGCCTCTTTTCGCCACTGAATTTCCTCACTGAGCTATCCTCATTCTATTACTCTTTATATCCTTAATTAACATTTAATTAAGCAGTGGTTTCCTGATCTTCGCCTACGCCGTCTCTCCTTCGAATACCCTGGATCAGCCGGGGCTGGTCCCCGGCACGCTACCATGGCTCGAGAGCAATGACGCGCTCGCCCTCGCCACTCGCATGGAGACCCGACTTCCCTGGCGCCCCACGAGAGGCTCACTGACCTCGCCGTCGTACCTCGTGAGAAAGCGCACACTGGGGCCGCCGCTCGAGAACAACCCCAAGACTCCCCCGTCATCGCGAGATGAGGGCCTTCGTCTCCTGCATGGCCTAGAGACCAATCTCGCGACCTCTCTCCAAACGCCTCAGGAGGCTTGACTCCCTTTAGTCCACCCAGTGAGCTCCAAGAGATACCCGTCGCGACTCGAGAGCAGAGCGGGGTTCTTTGCTTCCACTCGAGATGGATGCCTGTCTCCCCGGGTGTGTCTGGAATGCAACCCCGAGATCCCTGTCGCCCCTGGAGAGGAACACTGGCTTCTGGACACAAGCCTAGATGAGGTCTATTGGCCCTGCAGTCACTCGAGAGCAATCCCCAGCTTTCCTTCGCAACTCGAATGGAAGATTGGACTTCCCTGGGCCTACACAAGAAGCATCCTGAATTCCCCGTCGTAATTCGAGAATCCTGCTACACCTCGAGAAAAACCACGTGGTTCCCCCGTCATCGCAAGATGTAGCCCTGTGCCGCTACAGCGTCTCAGGAGAAGTCCCACTTTAGGAATTGGAGTTCGAAACGGTACTTGTCACCCTTGATGCGACCCACAAAGTGCCCCGACATCCCGGTCTCCCTCGAGAGGAACACCGAAGTTTTCTGGCAACACTTCCTCTGAGCCTCTTCTACCCTCCTGATCTGGACAGGAGGGTCGACTCCCCTGCTTTGTC
Source organism: Bos javanicus (assembly GCF_032452875.1). Lineage (NCBI taxonomy): Eukaryota > Metazoa > Chordata > Mammalia > Artiodactyla > Bovidae > Bos > Bos javanicus. The sequence goes on from NW_026893955.1 coordinate 28,218, forward strand.
TGGAAGGGGTTCCCGGCCTTCCGGTCGCACCTCAGGATGAGGCCGGTCTCACGACGACATTCCAGACGTGGCCTCGTGGGTGGTTCCACATTCCGAAGGACCCCGATTTCCCGGTCCCCTCTTGATAAGAACCCGATGCCCGGACACCTCTTCGAACTCCACCCTGTGAATGAAGTCAACACGAAGGGGCAGTGACTCGCCCGTGCATCGTCGGGAAAAGACCCCCAGGTTCCAAATACCGCTCGACAAGTGGCCTGTCTCCCCGGGAACACCTCGAGAGGCAAGCGGAGTTCCATGCCTCAACCCAAGACGAGGCCTGACTCTCCTGTCCCAAGTCTGCAGGGACCTTGCGGTCGGAGTCTGAAGTCAGAGGAACCCTGAGGTTCCTGCCTCAACTGGAGATGAGGCCCTCTTCCAATGCACCAAACCCAGTGGAGTGCCGAGAGGCCCCTCCCACCTCCAGTTTCCCTGACTTCTCAGAGCCACCATGAGAAGCCCCCTGAGGTCACCTGCACAAGTCGAGGGACCCCAGGGTGTCCTGCCTCAACCCGAGAAAGACCTCGAGAGACCTTCTTCAACACGTCTCGAGGCCAGATTCCCCTACTGCCGTGAGCCGGCATATTGCATATTGAGTGCATATTGCATATTGCATATTGAGTGCAGCACTTTCCACAGCATCATCATTCAGGATCTGGAATAGCTCCACTGGAATTCTATCACTGCTGGGAGCCAGTGAGGAACTCCGCCCATGACAAAGGTCATGAGGAAGGAGGCTCGGCATACGCAAAGGCGGGATCGAGCTTCAGGAGTCCCCCTGGAAATTCTCGAGCATATACCCCCAAAACCAGAGTCTGCCTACTTTCTGCTTGTGCTTGCACCTAAACCTCTGACTTTACGGGGGCTCTCCCCCACTACCTCTCTCTGAAAAAGAGTTAGCTTACAGTTCCAGTTAATAATTCCTGGGTGTGACAGTGTTTAACCTACAAACTCCTTTGGAAATCCTCTAGCCTGCCTGAATAGGTTTTTCCGGCCACATGTGATTGTTCAGAGCCTCCCAACTGTGAGAGGCAGGAGATGTTCTAAACTGTCTAAACACAAATTCTTTTGAGTAGTTACAAGATTGATTAGAAATTGTATTGGTGAATGGTTTTTCACTTGTTGGGCCATTGTTTGCTGCTAAGTTTCCATATCCCTTACCTGCTGTGTCCCTGGCAGTGTATTGATTAATATAATTGGTGTAAGTAGTAGCTTTAATGTTTGTAACCTGGGACCCTTGAGTTAATTCTTTTTCTTGTTATAGCCCACCACACCTTTGCTCTGTAGGAATGCAACTTTATCTAATGCTTTTTTGGAGGGTGGCTCCTGACCAACCACCTTTAGAGAAAAATAAGTTTTCTGAAGAAAAGGTCTTAAAATGTTAACAGGCCTCCGGGCCAGAAGATGATGCAAATCACCTAAGCTTTTGCATATGATAAGTTTGCAGGAAGAAAGCCTGGTTTGCTGCAAGACTCTACCCCTTCCCCCATTATCCTCTATGCATAACTTAAGGTATAAAAACTACTTTGAAAAATAAAGTGCGGGCCTTGTTCACCGAAACTTGGTCTCACCATGTCGTTCTTTCTCTTACCTTCTGGCTGAATTATTCAGCCTCTTTTCGCCACTGAATTTCCTCACTGAGCTATCCTCATTCTATTACTCTTTATATCCTTAATTAACATTTAATTAAGCAGTGGTTTCCTGATCTTCGCCTACGCCGTCTCTCCTTCGAATACCCTGGATCAGCCGGGGCTGGTCCCCGGCACGCTACCATGGCTCGAGAGCAATGACGCGCTCGCCCTCGCCACTCGCATGGAGACCCGACTTCCCTGGCGCCCCACGAGAGGCTCACTGACCTCGCCGTCGTACCTCGTGAGAAAGCGCACACTGGGGCCGCCGCTCGAGAACAACCCCAAGACTCCCCCGTCATCGCGAGATGAGGGCCTTCGTCTCCTGCATGGCCTAGAGACCAATCTCGCGACCTCTCTCCAAAAGCCTCAGGAGGCTTGACTCCCTTTAGTCCACCCAGTGAGCTCCAAGAGATACCCGTCGCGACTCGAGAGCAGAGCGGGGTTCTTTGCTTCCACTCGAGATGGATGCCTGTCTCCCCGGGTGTGTCTGGAATGCAACCCCGAGATCCCTGTCGCCCCTGGAGAGGAACACTGGCTTCTGGACACAAGCCTAGATGAGGTCTATTGGCCCTGCAGTCACTCGAGAGCAATCCCCAGCTTTCCTTCGCAACTCGAATGGAAGATTGGACTTCCCTGGGCCTACACAAGAAGCATCCTGAATTCCCCGTCGTAATTCGAGAATCCTGCTACACCTCGAGAAAAACCACGTGGTTCCCCCGTCATCGCAAGATGTAGCCCTGTGCCGCTACAGCGTCTCAGGAGAAGTCCCACTTTAGGAATTGGAGTTCGAAACGGTACTTGTCACCCTTGATGCGACCCACAAAGTGCCCCGACATCCCGGTCTCCCTCGAGAGGAACACCGAAGTTTTCTGGCAACACTTCCTCTGAGCCTCTTCTACCCTCCTGATCTGGACAGGAGGGTCGACTCCCCTGCTTTGTCTGGAAGGGGTTCCCGGCCTTCCGGTCGCACCTCAGGATGAGGCCGGTCTCACGACGACATTCCAGACGTGGCCTCGTGGGTGGTTCCACATTCCGAAGGACCCCGATTTCCCGGTCCCCTCTTGATAAGAACCCGATGCCCGGACACCTCTTCGAACTCCACCCTGTGAATGAAGTCAACACGAAGGGGCAGTGACTCGCCCGTGCATCGTCGGGAAAAGACCCCCAGGTTCCAAATACCGCTCGACAAGTGGCCTGTCTCCCCGGGAACACCTCGAGAGGCAAGCGGAGTTCCATGCCTCAACCCAAGACGAGGCCTGACTCTCCTGTCCCAAGTCTGCAGGGACCTTGCGGTCGGAGTCTGAAGTCAGAGGAACCCTGAGGTTCCTGCCTCAACTGGAGATGAGGCCCTCTTCCAATGCACCAAACCCAGTGGAGTGCCGAGAGGCCCCTCCCACCTCCAGTTTCCCTGACTTCTCAGAGCCACCATGAGAAGCCCCCTGAGGTCACCTGCACAAGTCGAGGGACCCCAGGGTGTCCTGCCTCAACCCGAGAAAGACCTCGAGAGACCTTCTTCAACACGTCTCGAGGCCAGATTCCCCTACTGCCGTGAGCCGGCATATTGCATATTGAGTGCATATTGCATATTGCATATTGAGTGCAGCACTTTCCACAGCATCATCATTCAGGATCTGGAATAGCTCCACTGGAATTCTATCACTGCTGGGAGCCAGTGAGGAACTCCGCCCATGACAAAGGTCATGAGGAAGGAGGCTCGGCATACGCAAAGGCGGGATCGAGCTTCAGGAGTCCCCCTGGAAATTCTCGAGCATATACCCCCAAAACCAGAGTCTGCCTACTTTCTGCTTGTGCTTGCACCTAAACCTCTGACTTTACGGGGGCTCTCCCCCACTACCTCTCTCTGAAAAAAGAGTTAGCTTACAGTTCCAGTTAATAATTCCTGGGTGTGACAGTGTTTAACCTACAAACTCCTTTGGAAATCCTCTAGCCTGCCTGAATAGGTTTTTCCGGCCACATGTGATTGTTCAGAGCCTCCCAACTGTGAGAGGCAGGAGATGTTCTAAACTGTCTAAACACAAATTCTTTTGAGTAGTTACAAGATTGATTAGAAATTGTATTGGTGAATGGTTTTTCACTTGTTGGGCCATTGTTTGCTGCTAAGTTTCCATATCCCTTACCTGCTGTGTCCCTGGCAGTGTATTGATTAATATAATTGGTGTAAGTAGTAGCTTTAATGTTTGTAACCTGGGACCCTTGAGTTAATTCTTTTTCTTGTTATAGCCCACCACACCTTTGCTCTGTAGGAATGCAACTTTATCTAATGCTTTTTTGGAGGGTGGCTCCTGACCAACCACCTTTAGAGAAAAATAAGTTTTCTGAAGAAAAGGTCTTAAAATGTTAACAGGCCTCCGGGCCAGAAGATGATGCAAATCACCTAAGCTTTTGCATATGATAAGTTTGCAGGAAGAAAGCCTGGTTTGCTGCAAGACTCTACCCCTTCCCCCATTATCCTCTATGCATAACTTAAGGTATAAAAACTACTTTGAAAAATAAAGTGCGGGCCTTGTTCACCGAAACTTGGTCTCACCATGTCGTTCTTTCTCTTACCTTCTGGCTGAATTATTCAGCCTCTTTTCGCCACTGAATTTCCTCACTGAGCTATCCTCATTCTATTACTCTTTATATCCTTAATTAACATTTAATTAAGCAGTGGTTTCCTGATCTTCGCCTACGCCGTCTCTCCTTCGAATACCCTGGATCAGCCGGGGCTGGTCCCCGGCACGCTACCATGGCTCGAGAGCAATGACGCGCTCGCCCTCGCCACTCGCATGGAGACCCGACTTCCCTGGCGCCCCACGAGAGGCTCACTGACCTCGCCGTCGTACCTCGTGAGAAAGCGCACACTGGGGCCGCCGCTCGAGAACAACCCCAAGACTCCCCCGTCATCGCGAGATGAGGGCCTTCGTCTCCTGCATGGCCTAGAGACCAATCTCGCGACCTCTCTCCAAAAGCCTCAGGAGGCTTGACTCCCTTTAGTCCACCCAGTGAGCTCCAAGAGATACCCGTCGCGACTCGAGAGCAGAGCGGGGTTCTTTGCTTCCACTCGAGATGGATGCCTGTCTCCCCGGGTGTGTCTGGAATGCAACCCCGAGATCCCTGTCGCCCCTGGAGAGGAACACTGGCTTCTGGACACAAGCCTAGATGAGGTCTATTGGCCCTGCAGTCACTCGAGAGCAATCCCCAGCTTTCCTTCGCAACTCGAATGGAAGATTGGACTTCCCTGGGCCTACACAAGAAGCATCCTGAATTCCCCGTCGTAATTCGAGAATCCTGCTACACCTCGAGAAAAACCACGTGGTTCCCCCGTCATCGCAAGATGTAGCCCTGTGCCGCTACAGCGTCTCAGGAGAAGTCCCACTTTAGGAATTGGAGTTCGAAACGGTACTTGTCACCCTTGATGCGACCCACAAAGTGCCCCGACATCCCGGTCTCCCTCGAGAGGAACACCGAAGTTTTCTGGCAACACTTCCTCTGAGCCTCTTCTACCCTCCTGATCTGGACAGGAGGGTCGACTCCCCTGCTTTGTCTGGAAGGGGTTCCCGGCCTTCCGGTCGCACCTCAGGATGAGGCCGGTCTCACGACGACATTCCAGACGTGGCCTCGTGGGTGGTTCCACATTCCGAAGGACCCCGATTTCCCGGTCCCCTCTTGATAAGAACCCGATGCCCGGACACCTCTTCGAACTCCACCCTGTGAATGAAGTCAACACGAAGGGGCAGTGACTCGCCCGTGCATCGTCGGGAAAAGACCCCCAGGTTCCAAATACCGCTCGACAAGTGGCCTGTCTCCCCGGGAACACCTCGAGAGGCAAGCGGAGTTCCATGCCTCAACCCAAGACGAGGCCTGACTCTCCTGTCCCAAGTCTGCAGGGACCTTGCGGTCGGAGTCTGAAGTCAGAGGAACCCTGAGGTTCCTGCCTCAACTGGAGATGAGGCCCTCTTCCAATGCACCAAACCCAGTGGAGTGCCGAGAGGCCCCTCCCACCTCCAGTTTCCCTGACTTCTCAGAGCCACCATGAGAAGCCCCCTGAGGTCACCTGCACAAGTCGAGGGACCCCAGGGTGTCCTGCCTCAACCCGAGAAAGACCTCGAGAGACCTTCTTCAACACGTCTCGAGGCCAGATTCCCCTACTGCCGTGAGCCGGCATATTGCATATTGAGTGCATATTGCATATTGCATATTGAGTGCAGCACTTTCCACAGCATCATCATTCAGGATCTGGAATAGCTCCACTGGAATTCTATCACTGCTGGGAGCCAGTGAGGAACTCCGCCCATGACAAAGGTCATGAGGAAGGAGGCTCGGCATACGCAAAGGCGGGATCGAGCTTCAGGAGTCCCCCTGGAAATTCTCGAGCATATACCCCCAAAACCAGAGTCTGCCTACTTTCTGCTTGTGCTTGCACCTAAACCTCTGACTTTACGGGGGCTCTCCCCCACTACCTCTCTCTGAAAAAAGAGTTAGCTTACAGTTCCAGTTAATAATTCCTGGGTGTGACAGTGTTTAACCTACAAACTCCTTTGGAAATCCTCTAGCCTGCCTGAATAGGTTTTTCCGGCCACATGTGATTGTTCAGAGCCTCCCAACTGTGAGAGGCAGGAGATGTTCTAAACTGTCTAAACACAAATTCTTTTGAGTAGTTACAAGATTGATTAGAAATTGTATTGGTGAATGGTTTTTCACTTGTTGGGCCATTGTTTGCTGCTAAGTTTCCATATCCCTTACCTGCTGTGTCCCTGGCAGTGTATTGATTAATATAATTGGTGTAAGTAGTAGCTTTAATGTTTGTAACCTGGGACCCTTGAGTTAATTCTTTTTCTTGTTATAGCCCACCACACCTTTGCTCTGTAGGAATGCAACTTTATCTAATGCTTTTTGGAGGGTGGCTCCTGACCAACCACCTTTAGAGAAAAATAAGTTTTCTGAAGAAAAGGTCTTAAAATGTTAACAGGCCTCCGGGCCAGAAGATGATGCAAATCACCTAAGCTTTTGCATATGATAAGTTTGCAGGAAGAAAGCCTGGTTTGCTGCAAGACTCTACCCCTTCCCCCATTATCCTCTATGCATAACTTAAGGTATAAAAACTACTTTGAAAAATAAAGTGCGGGCCTTGTTCACCGAAACTTGGTCTCACCATGTCGTTCTTTCTCTTACCTTCTGGCTGAATTATTCAGCCTCTTTTCGCCACTGAATTTCCTCACTGAGCTATCCTCATTCTATTACTCTTTATATCCTTAATTAACATTTAATTAAGCAGTGGTTTCCTGATCTTCGCCTACGCCGTCTCTCCTTCGAATACCCTGGATCAGCCGGGGCTGGTCCCCGGCACGCTACCATGGCTCGAGAGCAATGACGCGCTCGCCCTCGCCACTCGCATGGAGACCCGACTTCCCTGGCGCCCCACGAGAGGCTCACTGACCTCGCCGTCGTACCTCGTGAGAAAGCGCACACTGGGGCCGCCGCTCGAGAACAACCCCAAGACTCCCCCGTCATCGCGAGATGAGGGCCTTCGTCTCCTGCATGGCCTAGAGACCAATCTCGCGACCTCTCTCCAAAAGCCTCAGGAGGCTTGACTCCCTTTAGTCCACCCAGTGAGCTCCAAGAGATACCCGTCGCGACTCGAGAGCAGAGCGGGGTTCTTTGCTTCCACTCGAGATGGATGCCTGTCTCCCCGGGTGTGTCTGGAATGCAACCCCGAGATCCCTGTCGCCCCTGGAGAGGAACACTGGCTTCTGGACACAAGCCTAGATGAGGTCTATTGGCCCTGCAGTCACTCGAGAGCAATCCCCAGCTTTCCTTCGCAACTCGAATGGAAGATTGGACTTCCCTGGGCCTACACAAGAAGCATCCTGAATTCCCCGTCGTAATTCGAGAATCCTGCTACACCTCGAGAAAAACCACGTGGTTCCCCCGTCATCGCAAGATGTAGCCCTGTGCCGCTACAGCGTCTCAGGAGAAGTCCCACTTTAGGAATTGGAGTTCGAAACGGTACTTGTCACCCTTGATGCGACCCACAAAGTGCCCCGACATCCCGGTCTCCCTCGAGAGGAACACCGAAGTTTTCTGGCAACACTTCCTCTGAGCCTCTTCTACCCTCCTGATCTGGACAGGAGGGTCGACTCCCCTGCTTTGTCTGGAAGGGGTTCCCGGCCTTCCGGTCGCACCTCAGGATGAGGCCGGTCTCACGACGACATTCCAGACGTGGCCTCGTGGGTGGTTCCACATTCCGAAGGACCCCGATTTCCCGGTCCCCTCTTGATAAGAACCCGATGCCCGGACACCTCTTCGAACTCCACCCTGTGAATGAAGTCAACACGAAGGGGCAGTGACTCGCCCGTGCATCGTCGGGAAAAGACCCCCAGGTTCCAAATACCGCTCGACAAGTGGCCTGTCTCCCCGGGAACACCTCGAGAGGCAAGCGGAGTTCCATGCCTCAACCCAAGACGAGGCCTGACTCTCCTGTCCCAAGTCTGCAGGGACCTTGCGGTCGGAGTCTGAAGTCAGAGGAACCCTGAGGTTCCTGCCTCAACTGGAGATGAGGCCCTCTTCCAATGCACCAAACCCAGTGGAGTGCCGAGAGGCCCCTCCCACCTCCAGTTTCCCTGACTTCTCAGAGCCACCATGAGAAGCCCCCTGAGGTCACCTGCACAAGTCGAGGGACCCCAGGGTGTCCTGCCTCAACCCGAGAAAGACCTCGAGAGACCTTCTTCAACACGTCTCGAGGCCAGATTCCCCTACTGCCGTGAGCCGGCATATTGCATATTGAGTGCATATTGCATATTGCATATTGAGTGCAGCACTTTCCACAGCATCATCATTCAGGATCTGGAATAGCTCCACTGGAATTCTATCACTGCTGGGAGCCAGTGAGGAACTCCGCCCATGACAAAGGTCATGAGGAAGGAGGCTCGGCATACGCAAAGGCGGGATCGAGCTTCAGGAGTCCCCCTGGAAATTCTCGAGCATATACCCCCAAAACCAGAGTCTGCCTACTTTCTGCTTGTGCTTGCACCTAAACCTCTGACTTTACGGGGGCTCTCCCCCACTACCTCTCTCTGAAAAAAGAGTTAGCTTACAGTTCCAGTTAATAATTCCTGGGTGTGACAGTGTTTAACCTACAAACTCCTTTGGAAATCCTCTAGCCTGCCTGAATAGGTTTTTCCGGCCACATGTGATTGTTCAGAGCCTCCCAACTGTGAGAGGCAGGAGATGTTCTAAACTGTCTAAACACAAATTCTTTTGAGTAGTTACAAGATTGATTAGAAATTGTATTGGTGAATGGTTTTTCACTTGTTGGGCCATTGTTTGCTGCTAAGTTTCCATATCCCTTACCTGCTGTGTCCCTGGCAGTGTATTGATTAATATAATTGGTGTAAGTAGTAGCTTTAATGTTTGTAACCTGGGACCCTTGAGTTAATTCTTTTTCTTGTTATAGCCCACCACACCTTTGCTCTGTAGGAATGCAACTTTATCTAATGCTTTTTTGGAGGGTGGCTCCTGACCAACCACCTTTAGAGAAAAATAAGTTTTCTGAAGAAAAGGTCTTAAAATGTTAACAGGCCTCCGGGCCAGAAGATGATGCAAATCACCTAAGCTTTTGCATATGATAAGTTTGCAGGAAGAAAGCCTGGTTTGCTGCAAGACTCTACCCCTTCCCCCATTATCCTCTATGCATAACTTAAGGTATAAAAACTACTTTGAAAAATAAAGTGCGGGCCTTGTTCACCGAAACTTGGTCTCACCATGTCGTTCTTTCTCTTACCTTCTGGCTGAATTATTCAGCCTCTTTTCGCCACTGAATTTCCTCACTGAGCTATCCTCATTCTATTACTCTTTATATCCTTAATTAACATTTAATTAAGCAGTGGTTTCCTGATCTTCGCCTACGCCGTCTCTCCTTCGAATACCCTGGATCAGCCGGGGCTGGTCCCCGGCACGCTACCATGGCTCGAGAGCAATGACGCGCTCGCCCTCGCCACTCGCATGGAGACCCGACTTCCCTGGCGCCCCACGAGAGGCTCACTGACCTCGCCGTCGTACCTCGTGAGAAAGCGCACACTGGGGCCGCCGCTCGAGAACAACCCCAAGACTCCCCCGTCATCGCGAGATGAGGGCCTTCGTCTCCTGCATGGCCTAGAGACCAATCTCGCGACCTCTCTCCAAAAGCCTCAGGAGGCTTGACTCCCTTTAGTCCACCCAGTGAGCTCCAAGAGATACCCGTCGCGACTCGAGAGCAGAGCGGGGTTCTTTGCTTCCACTCGAGATGGATGCCTGTCTCCCCGGGTGTGTCTGGAATGCAACCCCGAGATCCCTGTCGCCCCTGGAGAGGAACACTGGCTTCTGGACACAAGCCTAGATGAGGTCTATTGGCCCTGCAGTCACTCGAGAGCAATCCCCAGCTTTCCTTCGCAACTCGAATGGAAGATTGGACTTCCCTGGGCCTACACAAGAAGCATCCTGAATTCCCCGTCGTAATTCGAGAATCCTGCTACACCTCGAGAAAAACCACGTGGTTCCCCCGTCATCGCAAGATGTAGCCCTGTGCCGCTACAGCGTCTCAGGAGAAGTCCCACTTTAGGAATTGGAGTTCGAAACGGTACTTGTCACCCTTGATGCGACCCACAAAGTTCCCCGACATCCCGGTCTCCCTCGAGAGGAACACCGAAGTTTTCTGGCAACACTTCCTCTGAGCCTCTTCTACCCTCCTGATCTGGACAGGAGGGTCGACTCCCCTGCTTTGTCTGGAAGGGGTTCCCGGCCTTCCGGTCGCACCTCAGGATGAGGCCGGTCTCACGACGACATTCCAGACGTGGCCTCGTGGGTGGTTCCACATTCCGAAGGACCCCGATTTCCCGGTCCCCTCTTGATAAGAACCCGATGCCCGGACACCTCTTCGAACTCCACCCTGTGAATGAAGTCAACACGAAGGGGCAGTGACTCGCCCGTGCATCGTCGGGAAAAGACCCCCAGGTTCCAAATACCGCTCGACAAGTGGCCTGTCTCCCCGGGAACACCTCGAGAGGCAAGCGGAGTTCCATGCCTCAACCCAAGACGAGGCCTGACTCTCCTGTCCCAAGTCTGCAGGGACCTTGCGGTCGGAGTCTGAAGTCAGAGGAACCCTGAGGTTCCTGCCTCAACTGGAGATGAGGCCCTCTTCCAATGCACCAAACCCAGTGGAGTGCCGAGAGGCCCCTCCCACCTCCAGTTTCCCTGACTTCTCAGAGCCACCATGAGAAGCCCCCTGAGGTCACCTGCACAAGTCGAGGGACCCCAGGGTGTCCTGCCTCAACCCGAGAAAGACCTCGAGAGACCTTCTTCAACACGTCTCGAGGCCAGATTCCCCTACTGCCGTGAGCCGGCATATTGCATATTGAGTGCATATTGCATATTGCATATTGAGTGCAGCACTTTCCACAGCATCATCATTCAGGATCTGGAATAGCTCCACTGGAATTCTATCACTGCTGGGAGCCAGTGAGGAACTCCGCCCATGACAAAGGTCATGAGGAAGGAGGCTCGGCATACGCAAAGGCGGGATCGAGCTTCAGGAGTCCCCCTGGAAATTCTCGAGCATATACCCCCAAAACCAGAGTCTGCCTACTTTCTGCTTGTGCTTGCACCTAAACCTCTGACTTTACGGGGGCTCTCCCCCACTACCTCTCTCTGAAAAAGAGTTAGCTTACAGTTCCAGTTAATAATTCCTGGGTGTGACAGTGTTTAACCTACAAACTCCTTTGGAAATCCTCTAGCCTGCCTGAATAGGTTTTTCCGGCCACATGTGATTGTTCAGAGCCTCCCAACTGTGAGAGGCAGGAGATGTTCTAAACTGTCTAAACACAAATTCTTTTGAGTAGTTACAAGATTGATTAGAAATTGTATTGGTGAATGGTTTTTCACTTGTTGGGCCATTGTTTGCTGCTAAGTTTCCATATCCCTTACCTGCTGTGTCCCTGGCAGTGTATTGATTAATATAATTGGTGTAAGTAGTAGCTTTAATGTTTGTAACCTGGGACCCTTGAGTTAATTCTTTTTCTTGTTATAGCCCACCACACCTTTGCTCTGTAGGAATGCAACTTTATCTAATGCTTTTTGGAGGGTGGCTCCTGACCAACCACCTTTAGAGAAAAATAAGTTTTCTGAAGAAAAGGTCTTAAAATGTTAACAGGCCTCCGGGCCAGAAGATGATGCAAATCACCTAAGCTTTTGCATATGATAAGTTTGCAGGAAGAAAGCCTGGTTTGCTGCAAGACTCTACCCCTTCCCCCATTATCCTCTATGCATAACTTAAGGTATAAAAACTACTTTGAAAAATAAAGTGCGGGCCTTGTTCACCGAAACTTGGTCTCACCATGTCGTTCTTTCTCTTACCTTCTGGCTGAATTATTCAGCCTCTTTTCGCCACTGAATTTCCTCACTGAGCTATCCTCATTCTATTACTCTTTATATCCTTAATTAACATTTAATTAAGCAGTGGTTTCCTGATCTTCGCCTACGCCGTCTCTCCTTCGAATACCCTGGATCAGCCGGGGCTGGTCCCCGGCACGCTACCATGGCTCGAGAGCAATGACGCGCTCGCCCTCGCCACTCGCATGGAGACCCGACTTCCCTGGCGCCCCACGAGAGGCTCACTGACCTCGCCGTCGTACCTCGTGAGAAAGCGCACACTGGGGCCGCCGCTCGAGAACAACCCCAAGACTCCCCCGTCATCGCGAGATGAGGGCCTTCGTCTCCTGCATGGCCTAGAGACCAATCTCGCGACCTCTCTCCAAAAGCCTCAGGAGGCTTGACTCCCTTTAGTCCACCCAGTGAGCTCCAAGAGATACCCGTCGCGACTCGAGAGCAGAGCGGGGTTCTTTGCTTCCACTCGAGATGGATGCCTGTCTCCCCGGGTGTGTCTGGAATGCAACCCCGAGATCCCTGTCGCCCCTGGAGAGGAACACTGGCTTCTGGACACAAGCCTAGATGAGGTCTATTGGCCCTGCAGTCACTCGAGAGCAATCCCCAGCTTTCCTTCGCAACTCGAATGGAAGATTGGACTTCCCTGGGCCTACACAAGAAGCATCCTGAATTCCCCGTCGTAATTCGAGAATCCTGCTACACCTCGAGAAAAACCACGTGGTTCCCCCGTCATCGCAAGATGTAGCCCTGTGCCGCTACAGCGTCTCAGGAGAAGTCCCACTTTAGGAATTGGAGTTCGAAACGGTACTTGTCACCCTTGATGCGACCCACAAAGTGCCCCGACATCCCGGTCTCCCTCGAGAGGAACACCGAAGTTTTCTGGCAACACTTCCTCTGAGCCTCTTCTACCCTCCTGATCTGGACAGGAGGGTCGACTCCCCTGCTTTGTCTGGAAGGGGTTCCCGGCCTTCCGGTCGCACCTCAGGATGAGGCCGGTCTCACGACGACATTCCAGACGTGGCCTCGTGGGTGGTTCCACATTCCGAAGGACCCCGATTTCCCGGTCCCCTCTTGATAAGAACCCGATGCCCGGACACCTCTTCGAACTCCACCCTGTGAATGAAGTCAACACGAAGGGGCAGTGACTCGCCCGTGCATCGTCGGGAAAAGACCCCCAGGTTCCAAATACCGCTCGACAAGTGGCCTGTCTCCCCGGGAACACCTCGAGAGGCAAGCGGAGTTCCATGCCTCAACCCAAGACGAGGCCTGACTCTCCTGTCCCAAGTCTGCAGGGACCTTGCGGTCGGAGTCTGAAGTCAGAGGAACCCTGAGGTTCCTGCCTCAACTGGAGATGAGGCCCTCTTCCAATGCACCAAACCCAGTGGAGTGCCGAGAGGCCCCTCCCACCTCCAGTTTCCCTGACTTCTCAGAGCCACCATGAGAAGCCCCCTGAGGTCACCTGCACAAGTCGAGGGACCCCAGGGTGTCCTGCCTCAACCCGAGAAAGACCTCGAGAGACCTTCTTCAACACGTCTCGAGGCCAGATTCCCCTACTGCCGTGAGCCGGCATATTGCATATTGAGTGCATATTGCATATTGCATATTGAGTGCAGCACTTTCCACAGCATCATCATTCAGGATCTGGAATAGCTCCACTGGAATTCTATCACTGCTGGGAGCCAGTGAGGAACTCCGCCCATGACAAAGGTCATGAGGAAGGAGGCTCGGCATACGCAAAGGCGGGATCGAGCTTCAGGAGTCCCCCTGGAAATTCTCGAGCATATACCCCCAAAACCAGAGTCTGCCTACTTTCTGCTTGTGCTTGCACCTAAACCTCTGACTTTACGGGGGCTCTCCCCCACTACCTCTCTCTGAAAAAAGAGTTAGCTTACAGTTCCAGTTAATAATTCCTGGGTGTGACAGTGTTTAACCTACAAACTCCTTTGGAAATCCTCTAGCCTGCCTGAATAGGTTTTTCCGGCCACATGTGATTGTTCAGAGCCTCCCAACTGTGAGAGGCAGGAGATGTTCTAAACTGTCTAAACACAAATTCTTTTGAGTAGTTACAAGATTGATTAGAAATTGTATTGGTGAATGGTTTTTCACTTGTTGGGCCATTGTTTGCTGCTAAGTTTCCATATCCCTTACCTGCTGTGTCCCTGGCAGTGTATTGATTAATATAATTGGTGTAAGTAGTAGCTTTAATGTTTGTAACCTGGGACCCTTGAGTTAATTCTTTTTCTTGTTATAGCCCACCACACCTTTGCTCTGTAGGAATGCAACTTTATCTAATGCTTTTTTGGAGGGTGGCTCCTGACCAACCACCTTTAGAGAAAAATAAGTTTTCTGAAGAAAAGGTCTTAAAATGTTAACAGGCCTCCGGGCCAGAAGATGATGCAAATCACCTAAGCTTTTGCATATGATAAGTTTGCAGGAAGAAAGCCTGGTTTGCTGCAAGACTCTACCCCTTCCCCCATTATCCTCTATGCATAACTTAAGGTATAAAAACTACTTTGAAAAATAAAGTGCGGGCCTTGTTCACCGAAACTTGGTCTCACCATGTCGTTCTTTCTCTTACCTTCTGGCTGAATTATTCAGCCTCTTTTCGCCACTGAATTTCCTCACTGAGCTATCCTCATTCTATTACTCTTTATATCCTTAATTAACATTTAATTAAGCAGTGGTTTCCTGATCTTCGCCTACGCCGTCTCTCCTTCGAATACCCTGGATCAGCCGGGGCTGGTCCCCGGCACCCTACCATGGCTCGAGAGCAATGACGCGCTCGCCCTCGCCACTCGCATGGAGACCCGACTTCCCTGGCGCCCCACGAGAGGCTCACTGACCTCGCCGTCGTACCTCGTGAGAAAGCACACACTGGGGCCGCCGCTCGAGAACAACCCCAAGACTCCCCCGTCATCGCGAGATGAGGGCCTTCGTCTCCTGCATGGCCTAGAGACCAATCTCGCGACCTCTCTCCAAAAGCCTCAGGAGGCTTGACTCCCTTTAGTCCACCCAGTGAGCTCCAAGAGATACCCGTCGCGACTCGAGAGCAGAGCGGGGTTCTTTGCTTCCACTCGAGATGGATGCCTGTCTCCCCGGGTGTGTCTGGAATGCAACCCCGAGATCCCTGTCGCCCCTGGAGAGGAACACTGGCTTCTGGACACAAGCCTAGATGAGGTCTATTGGCCCTGCAGTCACTCGAGAGAAATCCCCAGCTTTCCTTCGCAACTCGAATGGAAGATTGGACTTCCCTGGGCCTACACAAGAAGCATCCTGAATTCCCCGTCGTAATTCGAGAATCCTGCTACACCTCGAGAAAAACCACGTGGTTCCCCCGTCATCGCAAGATGTAGCCCTGTGCCGCTACAGCGTCTCAGGAGAAGTCCCACTTTAGGAATTGGAGTTCGAAACGGTACTTGTCACCCTTGATGCGACCCACAAAGTTCCCTGACATCCCGGTCTCCCTCGAGAGGAACACCGAAGTTTTCTGGCAACACTTCCTCTGAGCCTCTTCTACCCTCCTGATCTGGACAGGAGGGTCGACTCCCCTGCTTTGTCTGGAAGGGGTTCCCGGCCTTCCGGTCGCACCTCAGGATGAGGCCGGTCTCACGACGACATTCCAGACGTGGCCTCGTGGGTGGTTCCACATTCCGAAGGACCCCGATTTCCCGGTCCCCTCTTGATAAGAACCCGATGCCCGGACACCTCTTCGAACTCCACCCTGTGAATGAAGTCAACACGAAGGGGCAGTGACTCGCCCGTGCATCGTCGGGAAAAGACCCCCAGGTTCCAAATACCGCTCGACAAGTGGCCTGTCTCCCCGGGAACACCTCGAGAGGCAAGCGGAGTTCCATGCCTCAACCCAAGACGAGGCCTGACTCTCCTGTCCCAAGTCTGCAGGGACCTTGCGGTCGGAGTCTGAAGTCAGAGGAACCCTGAGGTTCCTGCCTCAACTGGAGATGAGGCCCTCTTCCAATGCACCAAACCCAGTGGAGTGCCGAGAGGCCCCTCCCAACTCCAGTTTCCCTGACTTCTCAGAGCCACCATGAGAAGCCCCCTGAGGTCACCTGCACAAGTCGAGGGACCCCAGGGTGTCCTGCCTCAACCCGAGAAAGACCTCGAGAGACCTTCTTCAACACGTCTCGAGGCCAGATTCCCCTACTGCCGTGAGCCGGCATATTGCATATTGAGTGCATATTGCATATTGCATATTGAGTGCAGCACTTTCCACAGCATCATCATTCAGGATCTGGAATAGCTCCACTGGGATTCTATCACTGCTGGGAGCCAGTGAGGAACTCCGCCCATGACAAAGGTCATGAGGAAGGAGGCTCGGCATGCGCAAAGGCGGGATCGAGCTTCAGGAGTCCCCCTGGAAATTCTCGAGCATATACCCCCAAAACCAGAGTCTGCCTACTTTCTGCTTGTGCTTGCACCTAAACCTCTGACTTTACGGGGGCTCTCCCCCACTACCTCTCTCTGAAAAAAGAGTTAGCTTACAGTTCCAGTTAATAATTCCTGGGTGTGACAGTGTTTAACCTACAAACTCCTTTGGAAATCCTCTAGCCTGCCTGAATAGGTTTTTCCGGCCACATGTGATTGTTCAGAGCCTCCCAACTGTGAGAGGCAGGAGATGTTCTAAACTGTCTAAACACAAATTCTTTTGAGTAGTTACAAGATTGATTAGAAATTGTATTGGTGAATGGTTTTTCACTTGTTGGGCCATTGTTTGCTGCTAAGTTTCCATATCCCTTACCTGCTGTGTCCCTGGCAGTGTATTGATTAATATAATTGGTGTAAGTAGTAGCTTTAATGTTTGTAACCTGGGACCCTTGAGTTAATTCTTTTTCTTGTTATAGCCCACCACACCTTTGCTCTGTAGGAATGCAACTTTATCTAATGCTTTTTTGGAGGGTGGCTCCTGACCAACCACCTTTAGAGAAAAATAAGGTTTCTGAAGAAAAGGTCTTAAAATGTTAACAGGCCTCCGGGCCAGAAGATGATGCAAATCACCTAAGCTTTTGCATATGATAAGTTTGCAGGAAGAAAGCCTGGTTTGCTGCAAGACTCTACCCCTTCCCCCATTATCCTCTATGCATAACTTAAGGTATAAAAACTACTTTGAAAAATAAAGTGCGGGCCTTGTTCACCGAAACTTGGTCTCACCATGTCGTTCTTTCTCTTACCTTCTGGCTGAATTATTCAGCCTCTTTTCGCCACTGAATTTCCTCACTGAGCTATCCTCATTCTATTACTCTTTATATCCTTAATTAACATTTAATTAAGCAGTGGTTTCCTGATCTTCGCCTACGCCGTCTCTCCTTCGAATACCCTGGATCAGCCGGGGCTGGTCCCCGGCACGCTACCATGTCTCGAGAGCAATGACGCGCTCGCCCTCGCCACTCGCATGGAGACCCGACTTCCCTGGCGCCCCACGAGAGGCTCACTGACCTCGCCGTCGTACCTCGTGAGAAAGCGCACACTGGGGCCGCCGCTCGAGAACAACCCCAAGACTCCCCCGTCATCGTGAGATGAGGGCCTTCGTCTCCTGCATGGCCTAGAGACCAATCTCGCGACCTCTCTCCAAAAGCCTCAGGAGGCTTGACTCCCTTTAGTCCACCCAGTGAGCTCCAAGAGATACCCGTCGCGACTCGAGAGCAGAGCGGGGTTCTTTGCTTCCACTCGAGATGGATGCCTGTCTCCCCGGGTGTGTCTGGAATGCAACCCCGAGATCCCTGTCGCCCCTGGAGAGGAACACTGGCTTCTGGACACAAGCCTAGTTGAGGTCTATTGGCCCTGCAGTCACTCGAGAGCAATCCCCAGCTTTCCTTCGCAACTCGAATGGAAGATTGGACTTCCCTGGGCCTACACAAGAAGCATCCTGAATTCCCCGTCGTAATTCGAGAATCCTGCTACACCTCGAGAAAAACCACGTGGTTCCCCCGTCATCGCAAGATGTAGCCCTGTGCCGCTACAGCGTCTCAGGAGAAGTCCCACTTTAGGAATTGGAGTTCGAAACGGTACTTGTCACCCTTGATGCGACCCACAAAGTGCCCCGACATCCCGGTCTCCCTCGAGAGGAACACCGAAGTTTTCTGGCAACACTTCCTCTGAGCCTCTTCTACCCTCCTGATCTGGACAGGAGGGTCGACTCCCCTGCTTTGTCTGGAAGGGGTTCCCGGCCTTCCGGTCGCACCTCAGGATGAGGCCGGTCTCACGACGACATTCCAGACGTGGCCTCGTGGGTGGTTCCACATTCCGAAGGACCCCGATTTCCCGGTCCCCTCTTGATAAGAACCCGATGCCCGGACACCTCTTCGAACTCCACCCTGTGAATGAAGTCAACACGAAGGGGCAGTGACTCGCCCGTGCATCGTCGGGAAAAGACCCCCAGGTTCCAAATACCGCTCGACAAGTGGCCTGTCTCCCCGGGAACACCTCGAGAGGCAAGCGGAGTTCCATGCCTCAACCCAAGACGAGGCCTGACTCTCCTGTCCCAAGTCTGCAGGGACCTTGCGGTCGGAGTCTGAAGTCAGAGGAACCCTGAGGTTCCTGCCTCAACTGGAGATGAGGCCCTCTTCCAATGCACCAAACCCAGTGGAGTGCCGAGAGGCCCCTCCCACCTCCAGTTTCCCTGACTTCTCAGAGCCACCATGAGAAGCCCCCTGAGGTCACCTGCACAAGTCGAGGGACCCCAGGGTGTCCTGCCTCAACCCGAGAAAGACCTCGAGAGACCTTCTTCAACACGTCTCGAGGCCAGATTCCCCTACTATGACTTGAGAGTAAAGACGCGCTCCCCCTCGCCATTCGCATGGAGACCCGACTTCCTTGCCGCCCCACGAGAGGTTCACTGACCTCGCCGTCGTACCTCGCGAGAAACCGCACACTGGGGCCGCCGCTCGAGAACAACCCCGAGCCTCCCCCATCATCGCGACTTGAGGGCCTTCGTCTCCTGTATGGCCTAGAGACCAGTCTCTCGACCTCTCTCCAAACGCCTCAGGAGGCTTGACTCCCTTTAGTCCACCCAGTGAGCTCCAAGAGATACCCGTCGCGACTCAAGAGCAGAGCGGGGTTCTTTGCTCCCACTCGAGATGGATGCCTGTCTCCCCGGGTGCGTCTGGAATGCAACCCCGAGATCCCTTTCGCCCCTGGAGAGGAACATTGGCTTCTGGACACAAGCCTAGATGAGTTCTATTGGCCCTGCAGTCACTCGAGAGCAATCCCCAGCTTTCCTTCGCAACTCGAATGGAAGATTGGACTTCCCTGGGCCAACACAAGAGGCATCCTGAATTCCCCGTCGTAACTCGAGAATCCCGCTGCAACTCAAGAAAATCCACGTGGTTCCCCCGTCATCGCAAGATGAAGCCCTTTCCCGCTACAGTGTCTCAGGAGAAGTCCCACGTTAGGTATTGGAGGTCGAAACGGTACTTGGCACCCTTGATGCGACCCACAAAGTGCCCCGACATCCCGGTCTCCCTCAAGAGGAACACCGAGGTTTTCCCGCACCACTTCCTCTGAGCCCCTTCTACCCTCCTGATCTGGACAGGAGGGTCGACTCCCCTGCTTTGTCTGGAAGGGGTTCCCGGCCTTCCGGTCGCACCTCAGGATGAGGCCGGTCTCACGACGACATTCCAGACGTGGCCTCGTGGGTGGTTCCACATTCCGAAGGACCCCGATTTCCCGGTCCCCTCTTGATAAGAACCCGATGCCCGGACACCTCTTCGAACTCCACCCTGTGAATGAAGTCAACACGAAGGAGCAGTGACTCGCCCGTGCATCGTCGGGAAAAGACCCCCAGGTTCCAAATACCGCTCGACAAGTGGCCTGTCTCCCCGGGAACACCTCGAGAGGCAAGCGGAGTTCCATGCCTCAACCCAAGACGAGGCCTGACTCTCCTGTCCCAAGTCTGCAGGGACCTTGCGGTCGGAGTCTGAAGTCAGAGGAACCCTGAGGTTCCTGCCTCAACTGGAGATGAGGCCCTCTTCCAATGCACCAAACCCAGTGGAGTGCCGAGAGGCCCCTCCCACCTCCAGTTTCCCTGACTTCTCAGAGCCACCATGAGAAGCCCCCTGAGGTCACCTGCACAAGTCGAGGGACCCCAGGGTGTCCTGCCTCAACCCGAGAAAGACCTCGAGAGACCTTCTTCAACACGTCTCGAGGCCAGATTCCCCTACTGCCGTGAGCCGGCATATTGCATATTGAGTGCATATTGCATATTGCATATTGAGTGCAGCACTTTCCACAGCATCATCATTCAGGATCTGGAATAGCTCCACTGGAATTCTATCACTGCTGGGAGCCAGTGAGGAACTCCGCCCATGACAAAGGTCATGAGGAAGGAGGCTCGGCATACGCAAAGGCGGGATCGAGCTTCAGGAGTCCCCCTGGAAATTCTCGAGCATATACCCCCAAAACCAGAGTCTGCCTACTTTCTGCTTGTGCTTGCACCTAAACCTCTGACTTTACGGGGGCTCTCCCCCACTACCTCTCTCTGAAAAAAGAGTTAGCTTACAGTTCCAGTTAATAATTCCTGGGTGTGACAGTGTTTAACCTACAAACTCCTTTGGAAATCCTCTAGCCTGCCTGAATAGGTTTTTCCGGCCACATGTGATTGTTCAGAGCCTCCCAACTGTGAGAGGCAGGAGATGTTCTAAACTGTCTAAACACAAATTCTTTTGAGTAGTTACAAGATTGATTAGAAATTGTATTGGTGAATGGTTTTTCACTTGTTGGGCCATTGTTTGCTGCTAAGTTTCCATATCCCTTACCTGCTGTGTCCCTGGCAGTGTATTGATTAATATAATTGGTGTAAGTAGTAGCTTTAATGTTTGTAACCTGGGACCCTTGAGTTAATTCTTTTTCTTGTTATAGCCCACCACACCTTTGCTCTGTAGGAATGCAACTTTATCTAATGCTTTTTTGGAGGGTGGCTCCTGACCAACCACCTTTAGAGAAAAATAAGGTTTCTGAAGAAAAGGTCTTAAAATGTTAACAGGCCTCCGGGCCAGAAGATGATGCAAATCACCTAAGCTTTTGCATATGATAAGTTTGCAGGAAGAAAGCCTGGTTTGCTGCAAGACTCTACCCCTTCCCCCATTATCCTCTATGCATAACTTAAGGTATAAAAACTACTTTGAAAAATAAAGTGCGGGCCTTGTTCACCGAAACTTGGTCTCACCATGTCGTTCTTTCTCTTACCTTCTGGCTGAATTATTCAGCCTCTTTTCGCCACTGAATTTCCTCACTGAGCTATCCTCATTCTATTACTCTTTATATCCTTAATTAACATTTAATTAAGCAGTGGTTTCCTGATCTTCGCCTACGCCGTCTCTCCTTCGAATACCCTGGATCAGCCGGGGCTGGTCCCCGGCACGCTACCATGGCTCGAGAGCAATGACGCGCTCGCCCTCGCCACTCGCATGGAGACCCGACTTCCCTGGCGCCCCACGAGAGGCTCACTGACCTCGCCGTCGTACCTCGTGAGAAAGCGCACACTGGGGCCGCCGCTCGAGAACAACCCCAAGACTCCCCCGTCATCGCGAGATGAGGGCCTTCGTCTCCTGCATGGCCTAGAGACCAATCTCGCGACCTCTCTCCAAAAGCCTCAGGAGGCTTGACTCCCTTTAGTCCACCCAGTGAGCTCCAAGAGATACCCGTCGCGACTCGAGAGCAGAGCGGGGTTCTTTGCTTCCACTCGAGATGGATGCCTGTCTCCCCGGGTGTGTCTGGAATGCAACCCCGAGATCCCTGTCGCCCCTGGAGAGGAACACTGGCTTCTGGACACAAGCCTAGATGAGGTCTATTGGCCCTGCAGTCACTCGAGAGAAATCCCCAGCTTTCCTTCGCAACTCGAATGGAAGATTGGACTTCCCTGGGCCTACACAAGAAGCATCCTGAATTCCCCGTCGTAATTCGAGAATCCTGCTACACCTCGAGAAAAACCACGTGGTTCCCCCGTCATCGCAAGATGTAGCCCTGTGCCGCTACAGCGTCTCAGGAGAAGTCCCACTTTAGGAATTGGAGTTCGAAACGGTACTTGTCACCCTTGATGCGACCCACAAAGTGCCCCGACATCCCGGTCTCCCTCGAGAGGAACACCGAAGTTTTCTGGCAACACTTCCTCTGAGCCTCTTCTACCCTCCTGATCTGGACAGGAGGGTCGACTCCCCTGCTTTGTCTGGAAGGGGTTCCCGGCCTTCCGGTCGCACCTCAGGATGAGGCCGGTCTCACGACGACATTCCAGACGTGGCCTCGTGGGTGGTTCCACATTCCGAAGGACCCCGATTTCCCGGTCCCCTCTTGATAAGAACCCGATGCCCGGACACCTCTTCGAACTCCACCCTGTGAATGAAGTCAACACGAAGGGGCAGTGACTCGCCCGTGCATCGTCGGGAAAAGACCCCCAGGTTCCAAATACCGCTCGACAAGTGGCCTGTCTCCCCGGGAACACCTCGAGAGGCAAGCGGAGTTCCATGCCTCAACCCAAGACGAGGCCTGACTCTCCTGTCCCAAGTCTGCAGGGACCTTGCGGTCGGAGTCTGAAGTCAGAGGAACCCTGAGGTTCCTGCCTCAACTGGAGATGAGGCCCTCTTCCAATGCACCAAACCCAGTGGAGTGCCGAGAGGCCCCTCCCACCTCCAGTTTCCCTGACTTCTCAGAGCCACCATGAGAAGCCCCCTGAGGTCACCTGCACAAGTCGAGGGACCCCAGGGTGTCCTGCCTCAACCCGAGAAAGACCTCGAGAGACCTTCTTCAACACGTCTCGAGGCCAGATTCCCCTACTGCCGTGAGCCGGCATATTGCATATTGAGTGCATATTGCATATTGCATATTGAGTGCAGCACTTTCCACAGCATCATCATTCAGGATCTGGAATAGCTCCACTGGAATTCTATCACTGCTGGGAGCCAGTGAGGAACTCCGCCCATGACAAAGGTCATGAGGAAGGAGGCTCGGCATACGCAAAGGCGGGATCGAGCTTCAGGAGTCCCCCTGGAAATTCTCGAGCATATACCCCCAAAACCAGAGTCTGCCTACTTTCTGCTTGTGCTTGCACCTAAACCTCTGACTTTACGGGGGCTCTCCCCCACTACCTCTCTCTGAAAAAGAGTTAGCTTACAGTTCCAGTTAATAATTCCTGGGTGTGACAGTGTTTAACCTACAAACTCCTTTGGAAATCCTCTAGCCTGCCTGAATAGGTTTTTCCGGCCACATGTGATTGTTCAGAGCCTCCCAACTGTGAGAGGCAGGAGATGTTCTAAACTGTCTAAACACAAATTCTTTTGAGTAGTTACAAGA
This sequence comes from Bos javanicus, assembly GCF_032452875.1. Lineage (NCBI taxonomy): Eukaryota > Metazoa > Chordata > Mammalia > Artiodactyla > Bovidae > Bos > Bos javanicus. The sequence goes on from NW_026893955.1 coordinate 51,602, forward strand.
TTGATTAGAAATTGTATTGGTGAATGGTTTTTCACTTGTTGGGCCATTGTTTGCTGCTAAGTTTCCATATCCCTTACCTGCTGTGTCCCTGGCAGTGTATTGATTAATATAATTGGTGTAAGTAGTAGCTTTAATGTTTGTAACCTGGGACCCTTGAGTTAATTCTTTTTCTTGTTATAGCCCACCACACCTTTGCTCTGTAGGAATGCAACTTTATCTAATGCTTTTTTGGAGGGTGGCTCCTGACCAACCACCTTTAGAGAAAAATAAGTTTTCTGAAGAAAAGGTCTTAAAATGTTAACAGGCCTCCGGGCCAGAAGATGATGCAAATCACCTAAGCTTTTGCATATGATAAGTTTGCAGGAAGAAAGCCTGGTTTGCTGCAAGACTCTACCCCTTCCCCCATTATCCTCTATGCATAACTTAAGGTATAAAAACTACTTTGAAAAATAAAGTGCGGGCCTTGTTCACCGAAACTTGGTCTCACCATGTCGTTCTTTCTCTTACCTTCTGGCTGAATTATTCAGCCTCTTTTCGCCACTGAATTTCCTCACTGAGCTATCCTCATTCTATTACTCTTTATATCCTTAATTAACATTTAATTAAGCAGTGGTTTCCTGATCTTCGCCTACGCCGTCTCTCCTTCGAATACCCTGGATCAGCCGGGGCTGGTCCCCGGCACGCTACCATGGCTCGAGAGCAATGACGCGCTCGCCCTCGCCACTCGCATGGAGACCCGACTTCCCTGGCGCCCCACGAGAGGCTCACTGACCTCGCCGTCGTACCTCGTGAGAAAGCGCACACTGGGGCCGCCGCTCGAGAACAACCCCAAGACTCCCCCGTCATCGCGAGATGAGGGCCTTCGTCTCCTGCATGGCCTAGAGACCAATCTCGCGACCTCTCTCCAAAAGCCTCAGGAGGCTTGACTCCCTTTAGTCCACCCAGTGAGCTCCAAGAGATACCCGTCGCGACTCGAGAGCAGAGCGGGGTTCTTTGCTTCCACTCGAGATGGATGCCTGTCTCCCCGGGTGTGTCTGGAATGCAACCCCGAGATCCCTGTCGCCCCTGGAGAGGAACACTGGCTTCTGGACACAAGCCTAGATGAGGTCTATTGGCCCTGCAGTCACTCGAGAGAAATCCCCAGCTTTCCTTCGCAACTCGAATGGAAGATTGGACTTCCCTGGGCCTACACAAGAAGCATCCTGAATTCCCCGTCGTAATTCGAGAATCCTGCTACACCTCGAGAAAAACCACGTGGTTCCCCCGTCATCGCAAGATGTAGCCCTGTGCCGCTACAGCGTCTCAGGAGAAGTCCCACTTTAGGAATTGGAGTTCGAAACGGTACTTGTCACCCTTGATGCGACCCACAAAGTGCCCCGACATCCCGGTCTCCCTCGAGAGGAACACCGAAGTTTTCTGGCAACACTTCCTCTGAGCCTCTTCTACCCTCCTGATCTGGACAGGAGGGTCGACTCCCCTGCTTTGTCTGGAAGGGGTTCCCGGCCTTCCGGTCGCACCTCAGGATGAGGCCGGTCTCACGACGACATTCCAGACGTGGCCTCGTGGGTGGTTCCACATTCCGAAGGACCCCGATTTCCCGGTCCCCTCTTGATAAGAACCCGATGCCCGGACACCTCTTCGAACTCCACCCTGTGAATGAAGTCAACACGAAGGGGCAGTGACTCGCCCGTGCATCGTCGGGAAAAGACCCCCAGGTTCCAAATACCGCTCGACAAGTGGCCTGTCTCCCCGGGAACACCTCGAGAGGCAAGCGGAGTTCCATGCCTCAACCCAAGACGAGGCCTGACTCTCCTGTCCCAAGTCTGCAGGGACCTTGCGGTCGGAGTCTGAAGTCAGAGGAACCCTGAGGTTCCTGCCTCAACTGGAGATGAGGCCCTCTTCCAATGCACCAAACCCAGTGGAGTGCCGAGAGGCCCCTCCCACCTCCAGTTTCCCTGACTTCTCAGAGCCACCATGAGAAGCCCCCTGAGGTCACCTGCACAAGTCGAGGGACCCCAGGGTGTCCTGCCTCAACCCGAGAAAGACCTCGAGAGACCTTCTTCAACACGTCTCGAGGCCAGATTCCCCTACTATGACTTGAGAGTAAAGACGCGCTCCCCCTCGCCATTCGCATGGAGACCCGACTTCCTTGCCGCCCCACGAGAGGCTCACTGACCTCGCCGTCGTACCTCGCGAGAAACCGCACACTGGGGCCGCCGCTCGAGAACAACCCCGAGCCTCCCCCGTCGTCGCGACTTGAGGGCCTTCGTCTCCTGTATGGCCTAGAGACCAGTCTCTCGACCTCTCTCCAAACGCCTCAGGAGGCTTGACTCCCTTTAGTCCACCCAGTGAGCTCCAAGAGATACCCGTCGCGACTCAAGAGCAGAGCGGGGTTCTTTGCTCCCACTCGAGATGGATGCCTGTCTCCCCGGGTGCGTCTGGAATGCAACCCCGAGATCCCTTTCGCCCCTGGAGAGGAACATTGGCTTCTGGACACAAGCCTAGATGAGTTCTATTGGCCCTGCAGTCACTCGAGAGCAATCCCCAGCTTTCCTTCGCAACTCGAATGGAAGATTGGACTTCCCTGGGCCAACACAAGAGGCATCCTGAATTCCCCGTCGTAACTCGAGAATCCCGCTGCAACTCGAGAAAATCCACGTGGTTCCCCCGTCATCGCAAGATGAAGCCCTTTCCCGCTACAGTGTCTCAGGAGAAGTCCCACGTTAGGTATTGGAGGTCGAAACGGTACTTGGCACCCTTGATGCGACCCACAAAGTGCCCCGACATCCCGGTCTCCCTCGAGAGGAACACCGAGGTTTTCCCGCACCACTTCCTCTGAGCCCCTTCTACCCTCCTGATCTGGACAGGAGGGTCGACTCCCCTGCTTTGTCTGGAAGGGGTTCCCGGCCTTCCGGTCGCACCTCAGGATGAGGCCGGTCTCACGACGACATTCCAGACGTGGCCTCGTGGGTGGTTCCACATTCCAAAGGACCCCGATTTCCCGGTCCCCTCTTGATAAGAACCCGATGCCCGGACACCTCTTCGAACTCCACCCTGTGAATGAAGTCAACACGAAGGGGCAGTGACTCGCCCGTGCATCGTCGGGAAAAGACCCCCAGGTTCCAAATACCGCTCGACAAGTGGCCTGTCTCCCCGGGAACACCTCGAGAGGCAAGCGGAGTTCCATGCCTCAACCCAAGACGAGGCCTGACTCTCCTGTCCCAAGTCTGCAGGGACCTTGCGGTCGGAGTCTGAAGTCAGAGGAACCCTGAGGTTCCTGCCTCAACTGGAGATGAGGCCCTCTTCCAATGCACCAAACCCAGTGGAGTGCCGAGAGGCCCCTCCCACCTCCAGTTTCCCTGACTTCTCAGAGCCACCATGAGAAGCCCCCTGAGGTCACCTGCACAAGTCGAGGGACCCCAGGGTGTCCTGCCTCAACCCGAGAAAGACCTCGAGAGACCTTCTTCAACACGTCTCGAGGCCAGATTCCCCTACTATGACTTGAGAGTAAAGACGCGCTCCCCCTCGCCATTCGCATGGAGACCCGACTTCCTTGCCGCCCCACGAGAGGCTCACTGACCTCGCCGTCGTACCTCGCGAGAAACCGCACACTGGGGCCGCCGCTCGAGAACAACCCCGAGCCTCCCCCGTCGTCGCGACTTGAGGGCCTTCGTCTCCTGTATGGCCTAGAGACCAGTCTCTCGACCTCTCTCCAAACGCCTCAGGAGGCTTGACTCCCTTTAGTCCACCCAGTGAGCTCCAAGAGATACCCGTCGCGACTCAAGAGCAGAGCGGGGTTCTTTGCTCCCACTCGAGATGGATGCCTGTCTCCCCGGGTGCGTCTGGAATGCAACCCCGAGATCCCTTTCGCCCCTGGAGAGGAACATTGGCTTCTGGACACAAGCCTAGATGAGTTCTATTGGCCCTGCAGTCACTCGAGAGCAATCCCCAGCTTTCCTTCGCAACTCGAATGGAAGATTGGACTTCCCTGGGCCTACACAAGAAGCATCCTGAATTCCCCGTCGTAATTCGAGAATCCTGCTACACCTCGAGAAAAACCACGTGGTTCCCCCGTCATCGCAAGATGTAGCCCTGTGCCGCTACAGCGTCTCAGGAGAAGTCCCACTTTAGGAATTGGAGTTCGAAACGGTACTTGTCACCCTTGATGCGACCCACAAAGTGCCCCGACATCCCGGTCTCCCTCGAGAGGAACACCGAAGTTTTCTGGCAACACTTCCTCTGAGCCTCTTCTACCCTCCTGATCTGGACAGGAGGGTCGACTCCCCTGCTTTGTCTGGAAGGGGTTCCCGGCCTTCCGGTCGCACCTCAGGATGAGGCCGGTCTCACGACGACATTCCAGACGTGGCCTCGTGGGTGGTTCCACATTCCGAAGGACCCCGATTTCCCGGTCCCCTCTTGATAAGAACCCGATGCCCGGACACCTCTTCGAACTCCACCCTGTGAATGAAGTCAACACGAAGGGGCAGTGACTCGCCCGTGCATCGTCGGGAAAAGACCCCCAGGTTCCAAATACCGCTCGACAAGTGGCCTGTCTCCCCGGGAACACCTCGAGAGGCAAGCGGAGTTCCATGCCTCAACCCAAGACGAGGCCTGACTCTCCTGTCCCAAGTCTGCAGGGACCTTGCGGTCGGAGTCTGAAGTCAGAGGAACCCTGAGGTTCCTGCCTCAACTGGAGATGAGGCCCTCTTCCAATGCACCAAACCCAGTGGAGTGCCGAGAGGCCCCTCCCACCTCCAGTTTCCCTGACTTCTCAGAGCCACCATGAGAAGCCCCCTGAGGTCACCTGCACAAGTCGAGGGACCCCAGGGTGTCCTGCCTCAACCCGAGAAAGACCTCGAGAGACCTTCTTCAACACGTCTCGAGGCCAGATTCCCCTACTGCCGTGAGCCGGCATATTGCATATTGAGTGCATATTGCATATTGCATATTGAGTGCAGCACTTTCCACAGCATCATCATTCAGGATCTGGAATAGCTCCACTGGAATTCTATCACTGCTGGGAGCCAGTGAGGAACTCCGCCCATGACAAAGGTCATGAGGAAGGAGGCTCGGCATACGCAAAGGCGGGATCGAGCTTCAGGAGTCCCCCTGGAAATTCTCGAGCATATACCCCCAAAACCAGAGTCTGCCTACTTTCTGCTTGTGCTTGCACCTAAACCTCTGACTTTACGGGGTCTCTCCCCCACTACCTCTCTCTGAAAAAGAGTTAGCTTACAGTTCCAGTTAATAATTCCTGGGTGTGACAGTGTTTAACCTACAAACTCCTTTGGAAATCCTCTAGCCTGCCTGAATAGGTTTTTCCGGCCACATGTGATTGTTCAGAGCCTCCCAACTGTGAGAGGCAGGAGATGTTCTAAACTGTCTAAACACAAATTCTTTTGAGTAGTTACAAGATTGATTAGAAATTGTATTGGTGAATGGTTTTTCACTTGTTGGGCCATTGTTTGCTGCTAAGTTTCCATATCCCTTACCTGCTGTGTCCCTGGCAGTGTATTGATTAATATAATTGGTGTAAGTAGTAGCTTTAATGTTTGTAACCTGGGACCCTTGAGTTAATTCTTTTTCTTGTTATAGCCCACCACACCTTTGCTCTGTAGGAATGCAACTTTATCTAATGCTTTTTTGGAGGGTGGCTCCTGACCAACCACCTTTAGAGAAAAATAAGGTTTCTGAAGAAAAGGTCTTAAAATGTTAACAGGCCTCCGGGCCAGAAGATGATGCAAATCACCTAAGCTTTTGCATATGATAAGTTTGCAGGAAGAAAGCCTGGTTTGCTGCAAGACTCTACCCCTTCCCCCATTATCCTCTATGCATAACTTAAGGTATAAAAACTACTTTGAAAAATAAAGTGCGGGCCTTGTTCACCGAAACTTGGTCTCACCATGTCGTTCTTTCTCTTACCTTCTGGCTGAATTATTCAGCCTCTTTTCGCCACTGAATTTCCTCACTGAGCTATCCTCATTCTATTACTCTTTATATCCTTAATTAACATTTAATTAAGCAGTGGTTTCCTGATCTTCGCCTACGCCGTCTCTCCTTCGAATACCCTGGATCAGCCGGGGCTGGTCCCCGGCACGCTACCATGGCTCGAGAGCAATGACGCGCTCGCCCTCGCCACTCGCATGGAGACCCGACTTCCCTGGCGCCCCACGAGAGGCTCACTGACCTCGCCGTCGTACCTCGTGAGAAAGCGCACACTGGGGCCGCCGCTCGAGAACAACCCCAAGACTCCCCCGTCATCGCGAGATGAGGGCCTTCGTCTCCTGCATGGCCTAGAGACCAATCTCGCGACCTCTCTCCAAAAGCCTCAGGAGGCTTGACTCCCTTTAGTCCACCCAGTGAGCTCCAAGAGATACCCGTCGCGACTCGAGAGCAGAGCGGGGTTCTTTGCTTCCACTCGAGATGGATGCCTGTCTCCCCGGGTGTGTCTGGAATGCAACCCCGAGATCCCTGTCGCCCCTGGAGAGGAACACTGGCTTCTGGACACAAGCCTAGATGAGGTCTATTGGCCCTGCAGTCACTCGAGAGAAATCCCCAGCTTTCCTTCGCAACTCGAATGGAAGATTGGACTTCCCTGGGCCTACACAAGAAGCATCCTGAATTCCCCGTCGTAATTCGAGAATCCTGCTACACCTCGAGAAAAACCACGTGGTTCCCCCGTCATCGCAAGATGTAGCCCTGTGCCGCTACAGCGTCTCAGGAGAAGTCCCACTTTAGGAATTGGAGTTCGAAACGGTACTTGTCACCCTTGATGCGACCCACAAAGTGCCCCGACATCCCGGTCTCCCTCGAGAGGAACACCGAGGTTTTCTGGCAACACTTCCTCTGAGCCTCTTCTACCCTCCTGATCTGGACAGGAGGGTCGACTCCCCTGCTTTGTCTGGAAGGGGTTCCCGGCCTTCCGGTCGCACCTCAGGATGAGGCCGGTCTCACGACGACATTCCAGACGTGGCCTCGTGGGTGGTTCCACATTCCGAAGGACCCCGATTTCCCGGTCCCCTCTTGATAAGAACCCGATGCCCGGACACCTCTTCGAACTCCACCCTGTGAATGAAGTCAACACGAAGGGGCAGTGACTCGCCCGTGCATCGTCGGGAAAAGACCCCCAGGTTCCAAATACCGCTCGACAAGTGGCCTGTCTCCCCGGGAACACCTCGAGAGGCAAGCGGAGTTCCATGCCTCAACCCAAGACGAGGCCTGACTCTCCTGTCCCAAGTCTGCAGGGACCTTGCGGTCGGAGTCTGAAGTCAGAGGAACCCTGAGGTTCCTGCCTCAACTGGAGATGAGGCCCTCTTCCAATGCACCAAACCCAGTGGAGTGCCGAGAGGCCCCTCCCACCTCCAGTTTCCCTGACTTCTCAGAGCCACCATGAGAAGCCCCCTGAGGTCACCTGCACAAGTCGAGGGACCCCAGGGTGTCCTGCCTCAACCCGAGAAAGACCTCGAGAGACCTTCTTCAACACGTCTCGAGGCCAGATTCCCCTACTGCCGTGAGCCGGCATATTGCATATTGAGTGCATATTGCATATTGCATATTGAGTGCAGCACTTTCCACAGCATCATCATTCAGGATCTGGAATAGCTCCACTGGAATTCTATCACTGCTGGGAGCCAGTGAGGAACTCCGCCCATGACAAAGGTCATGAGGAAGGAGGCTCGGCATACGCAAAGGCGGGATCGAGCTTCAGGAGTCCCCCTGGAAATTCTCGAGCATATACCCCCAAAACCAGAGTCTGCCTACTTTCTGCTTGTGCTTGCACCTAAACCTCTGACTTTACGGGGGGCTCTCCCCCACTACCTCTCTCTGAAAAAAGAGTTAGCTTACAGTTCCAGTTAATAATTCCTGGGTGTGACAGTGTTTAACCTACAAACTCCTTTGGAAATCCTCTAGCCTGCCTGAATAGGTTTTTCCGGCCACATGTGATTGTTCAGAGCCTCCCAACTGTGAGAGGCAGGAGATGTTCTAAACTGTCTAAACACAAATTCTTTTGAGTAGTTACAAGATTGATTAGAAATTGTATTGGTGAATGGTTTTTCACTTGTTGGGCCATTGTTTGCTGCTAAGTTTCCATATCCCTTACCTGCTGTGTCCCTGGCAGTGTATTGATTAATATAATTGGTGTAAGTAGTAGCTTTAATGTTTGTAACCTGGGACCCTTGAGTTAATTCTTTTTCTTGTTATAGCCCACCACACCTTTGCTCTGTAGGAATGCAACTTTATCTAATGCTTTTTGGAGGGTGGCTCCTGACCAACCACCTTTAGAGAAAAATAAGTTTTCTGAAGAAAAGGTCTTAAAATGTTAACAGGCCTCCGGGCCAGAAGATGATGCAAATCACCTAAGCTTTTGCATATGATAAGTTTGCAGGAAGAAAGCCTGGTTTGCTGCAAGACTCTACCCCTTCCCCCATTATCCTCTATGCATAACTTAAGGTATAAAAACTACTTTGAAAAATAAAGTGCGGGCCTTGTTCACCGAAACTTGGTCTCACCATGTCGTTCTTTCTCTTACCTTCTGGCTGAATTATTCAGCCTCTTTTCGCCACTGAATTTCCTCACTGAGCTATCCTCATTCTATTACTCTTTATATCCTTAATTAACATTTAATTAAGCAGTGGTTTCCTGATCTTCGCCTACGCCGTCTCTCCTTCGAATACCCTGGATCAGCCGGGGCTGGTCCCCGGCACCCTACCATGGCTCGAGAGCAATGACGCGCTCGCCCTCGCCACTCGCATGGAGACCCGACTTCCCTGGCGCCCCACGAGAGGCTCACTGACCTCGCCGTCGTACCTCGTGAGAAAGCGCACACTGGGGCCGCCGCTCGAGAACAACCCCAAGACTCCCCCGTCATCGCGAGATGAGGGCCTTCGTCTCCTGCATGGCCTAGAGACCAATCTCGCGACCTCTCTCCAAAAGCCTCAGGAGGCTTGACTCCCTTTAGTCCACCCAGTGAGCTCCAAGAGATACCCGTCGCGACTCGAGAGCAGAGCGGGGTTCTTTGCTTCCACTCGAGATGGATGCCTGTCTCCCCGGGTGTGTCTGGAATGCAACCCCGAGATCCCTGTCGCCCCTGGAGAGGAACACTGGCTTCTGGACACAAGCCTAGATGAGGTCTATTGGCCCTGCAGTCACTCGAGAGAAATCCCCAGCTTTCCTTCGCAACTCGAATGGAAGATTGGACTTCCCTGGGCCTACACAAGAAGCATCCTGAATTCCCCGTCGTAATTCGAGAATCCTGCTACACCTCGAGAAAAACCACGTGGTTCCCCCGTCATCGCAAGATGTAGCCCTGTGCCGCTACAGCGTCTCAGGAGAAGTCCCACTTTAGGAATTGGAGTTCGAAACGGTACTTGTCACCCTTGATGCGACCCACAAAGTGCCCCGACATCCCGGTCTCCCTCGAGAGGAACACCGAAGTTTTCTGGCAACACTTCCTCTGAGCCTCTTCTACCCTCCTGATCTGGACAGGAGGGTCGACTCCCCTGCTTTGTCTGGAAGGGGTTCCCGGCCTTCCGGTCGCACCTCAGGATGAGGCCGGTCTCACGACGACATTCCAGACGTGGCCTCGTGGGTGGTTCCACATTCCGAAGGACCCCGATTTCCCGGTCCCCTCTTGATAAGAACCCGATGCCCGGACACCTCTTCGAACTCCACCCTGTGAATGAAGTCAACACGAAGGGGCAGTGACTCGCCCGTGCATCGTCGGGAAAAGACCCCCAGGTTCCAAATACCGCTCGACAAGTGGCCTGTCTCCCCGGGAACACCTCGAGAGGCAAGCGGAGTTCCATGCCTCAACCCAAGACGAGGCCTGACTCTCCTGTCCCAAGTCTGCAGGGACCTTGCGGTCGGAGTCTGAAGTCAGAGGAACCCTGAGGTTCCTGCCTCAACTGGAGATGAGGCCCTCTTCCAATGCACCAAACCCAGTGGAGTGCCGAGAGGCCCCTCCCACCTCCAGTTTCCCTGACTTCTCAGAGCCACCATGAGAAGCCCCCTGAGGTCACCTGCACAAGTCGAGGGACCCCAGGGTGTCCTGCCTCAACCCGAGAAAGACCTCGAGAGACCTTCTTCAACACGTCTCGAGGCCAGATTCCCCTACTGCCGTGAGCCGGCATATTGCATATTGAGTGCATATTGCATATTGCATATTGAGTGCAGCACTTTCCACAGCATCATCATTCAGGATCTGGAATAGCTCCACTGGAATTCTATCACTGCTGGGAGCCAGTGAGGAACTCCGCCCATGACAAAGGTCATGAGGAAGGAGGCTCGGCATACGCAAAGGCGGGATCGAGCTTCAGGAGTCCCCCTGGAAATTCTCGAGCATATACCCCCAAAACCAGAGTCTGCCTACTTTCTGCTTGTGCTTGCACCTAAACCTCTGACTTTACGGGGGGCTCTCCCCCACTACCTCTCTCTGAAAAAAGAGTTAGCTTACAGTTCCAGTTAATAATTCCTGGGTGTGACAGTGTTTAACCTACAAACTCCTTTGGAAATCCTCTAGCCTGCCTGAATAGGTTTTTCCGGCCACATGTGATTGTTCAGAGCCTCCCAACTGTGAGAGGCAGGAGATGTTCTAAACTGTCTAAACACAAATTCTTTTGAGTAGTTACAAGATTGATTAGAAATTGTATTGGTGAATGGTTTTTCACTTGTTGGGCCATTGTTTGCTGCTAAGTTTCCATATCCCTTACCTGCTGTGTCCCTGGCAGTGTATTGATTAATATAATTGGTGTAAGTAGTAGCTTTAATGTTTGTAACCTGGGACCCTTGAGTTAATTCTTTTTCTTGTTATAGCCCACCACACCTTTGCTCTGTAGGAATGCAACTTTATCTAATGCTTTTTTGGAGGGTGGCTCCTGACCAACCACCTTTAGAGAAAAATAAGGTTTCTGAAGAAAAGGTCTTAAAATGTTAACAGGCCTCCGGGCCAGAAGATGATGCAAATCACCTAAGCTTTTGCATATGATAAGTTTGCAGGAAGAAAGCCTGGTTTGCTGCAAGACTCTACCCCTTCCCCCATTATCCTCTATGCATAACTTAAGGTATAAAAACTACTTTGAAAAATAAAGTGCGGGCCTTGTTCACCGAAACTTGGTCTCACCATGTCGTTCTTTCTCTTACCTTCTGGCTGAATTATTCAGCCTCTTTTCGCCACTGAATTTCCTCACTGAGCTATCCTCATTCTATTACTCTTTATATCCTTAATTAACATTTAATTAAGCAGTGGTTTCCTGATCTTCGCCTACGCCGTCTCTCCTTCGAATACCCTGGATCAGCCGGGGCTGGTCCCCGGGACGCTACCATGGCTCGAGAGCAATGACGCGCTCGCCCTCGCCACTCGCATGGAGACCCGACTTCCCTGGCGCCCCACGAGAGGCTCACTGACCTCGCCGTCGTACCTCGTGAGAAAGTGCACACTGGGGCCGCCGCTCGAGAACAACCCCAAGACTCCCCCGTCATCGCGAGATGAGGGCCTTCGTCTCCTGCATGGCCTAGAGACCAATCTCGCGACCTCTCTCCAAAAGCCTCAGGAGGCTTGACTCCCTTTAGTCCACCCAGTGAGCTCCAAGAGATACCCGTCGCGACTCGAGAGCAGAGCGGGGTTCTTTGCTTCCACTCGAGATGGATGCCTGTCTCCCCGGGTGTGTCTGGAATGCAACCCCGAGATCCCTGTCGCCCCTGGAGAGGAACACTGGCTTCTGGACACAAGCCTAGATGAGGTCTATTGGCCCTGCAGTCACTCGAGAGAAATCCCCAGCTTTCCTTCGCAACTCGAATGGAAGATTGGACTTCCCTGGGCCTACACAAGAAGCATCCTGAATTCCCCGTCGTAATTCGAGAATCCTGCTACACCTCGAGAAAAACCACGTGGTTCCCCCGTCATCGCAAGATGTAGCCCTGTGCCGCTACAGCGTCTCAGGAGAAGTCCCACTTTAGGAATTGGAGTTCGAAACGGTACTTGTCACCCTTGATGCGACCCACAAAGTGCCCCGACATCCCGGTCTCCCTCGAGAGGAACACCGAAGTTTTCTGGCAACACTTCCTCTGAGCCTCTTCTACCCTCCTGATCTGGACAGGAGGGTCGACTCCCCTGCTTTGTCTGGAAGGGGTTCCCGGCCTTCCGGTCGCACCTCAGGATGAGGCCGGTCTCACGACGACATTCCAGACGTGGCCTCGTGGGTGGTTCCACATTCCGAAGGACCCCGATTTCCCGGTCCCCTCTTGATAAGAACCCGATGCCCAGACACCTCTTCGAACTCCACCCTGTGAATGAAGTCAACACGAAGGGGCAGTGACTCGCCCGTGCATCGTCGGGAAAAGACCCCCAGGTTCCAAATACCGCTCGACAAGTGGCCTGTCTCCCCGGGAACACCTCGAGAGGCAAGCGGAGTTCCATGCCTCAACCCAAGACGAGGCCTGACTCTCCTGTCCCAAGTCTGCAGGGACCTTGCGGTCGGAGTCTGAAGTCAGAGGAACCCTGAGGTTCCTGCCTCAACTGGAGATGAGGCCCTCTTCCAATGCACCAAACCCAGTGGAGTGCCGAGAGGCCCCTCCCACCTCCAGTTTCCCTGACTTCTCAGAGCCACCATGAGAAGCCCCCTGAGGTCACCTGCACAAGTCGAGGGACCCCAGGGTGTCCTGCCTCAACCCGAGAAAGACCTCGAGAGACCTTCTTCAACACGTCTCGAGGCCAGATTCCCCTACTGCCGTGAGCCGGCATATTGCATATTGAGTGCATATTGCATATTGCATATTGAGTGCAGCACTTTCCACAGCATCATCATTCAGGATCTGGAATAGCTCCACTGGAATTCTATCACTGCTGGGAGCCAGTGAGGAACTCCGCCCATGACAAAGGTCATGAGGAAGGAGGCTCGGCATACGCAAAGGCGGGATCGAGCTTCAGGAGTCCCCCTGGAAATTCTCGAGCATATACCCCCAAAACCAGAGTCTGCCTACTTTCTGCTTGTGCTTGCACCTAAACCTCTGACTTTACGGGGGCTCTCCCCCACTACCTCTCTCTGAAAAAAGAGTTAGCTTACAGTTCCAGTTAATAATTCCTGGGTGTGACAGTGTTTAACCTACAAACTCCTTTGGAAATCCTCTAGCCTGCCTGAATAGGTTTTTCCGGCCACATGTGATTGTTCAGAGCCTCCCAACTGTGAGAGGCAGGAGATGTTCTAAACTGTCTAAACACAAATTCTTTTGAGTAGTTACAAGATTGATTAGAAATTGTATTGGTGAATGGTTTTTCACTTGTTGGGCCATTGTTTGCTGCTAAGTTTCCATATCCCTTACCTGCTGTGTCCCTGGCAGTGTATTGATTAATATAATTGGTGTAAGTAGTAGCTTTAATGTTTGTAACCTGGGACCCTTGAGTTAATTCTTTTTCTTGTTATAGCCCACCACACCTTTGCTCTGTAGGAATGCAACTTTATCTAATGCTTTTTTGGAGGGTGGCTCCTGACCAACCACCTTTAGAGAAAAATAAGTTTTCTGAAGAAAAGGTCTTAAAATGTTAACAGGCCTCCGGGCCAGAAGATGATGCAAATCACCTAAGCTTTTGCATATGATAAGTTTGCAGGAAGAAAGCCTGGTTTGCTGCAAGACTCTACCCCTTCCCCCATTATCCTCTATGCATAACTTAAGGTATAAAAACTACTTTGAAAAATAAAGTGCGGGCCTTGTTCACCGAAACTTGGTCTCACCATGTCGTTCTTTCTCTTACCTTCTGGCTGAATTATTCAGCCTCTTTTCGCCACTGAATTTCCTCACTGAGCTATCCTCATTCTATTACTCTTTATATCCTTAATTAACATTTAATTAAGCAGTGGTTTCCTGATCTTCGCCTACGCCGTCTCTCCTTCGAATACCCTGGATCAGCCGGGGCTGGTCCCCGGCACGCTACCATGGCTCGAGAGCAATGACGCGCTCGCCCTCGCCACTCGCATGGAGACCCGACTTCCCTGGCGCCCCACGAGAGGCTCACTGACCTCGCCGTCGTACCTCGTGAGAAAGCGCACACTGGGGCCGCCGCTCGAGAACAACCCCAAGACTCCCCCGTCATCGCGAGATGAGGGCCTTCGTCTCCTGCATGGCCTAGAGACCAATCTCGCGACCTCTCTCCAAAAGCCTCAGGAGGCTTGACTCCCTTTAGTCCACCCAGTGAGCTCCAAGAGATACCCGTCGCGACTCGAGAGCAGAGCGGGGTTCTTTGCTTCCACTCGAGATGGATGCCTGTCTCCCCGGGTGTGTCTGGAATGCAACCCCGAGATCCCTGTCGCCCCTGGAGAGGAACACTGGCTTCTGGACACAAGCCTAGATGAGGTCTATTGGCCCTGCAGTCACTCGAGAGAAATCCCCAGCTTTCCTTCGCAACTCGAATGGAAGATTGGACTTCCCTGGGCCTACACAAGAAGCATCCTGAATTCCCCGTCGTAATTCGAGAATCCTGCTACACCTCGAGAAAAACCACGTGGTTCCCCCGTCATCGCAAGATGTAGCCCTGTGCCGCTACAGCGTCTCAGGAGAAGTCCCACTTTAGGAATTGGAGTTCGAAACGGTACTTGTCACCCTTGATGCGACCCACAAAGTGCCCCGACATCCCGGTCTCCCTCGAGAGGAACACCGAAGTTTTCTGGCAACACTTCCTCTGAGCCTCTTCTACCCTCCTGATCTGGACAGGAGGGTCGACTCCCCTGCTTTGTCTGGAAGGGGTTCCCGGCCTTCCGGTCGCACCTCAGGATGAGGCCGGTCTCACGACGACATTCCAGACGTGGCCTCGTGGGTGGTTCCACATTCCGAAGGACCCCGATTTCCCGGTCCCCTCGATAAGAACCCGATGCCCGGACACCTCTTCGAACTCCACCCTGTGAATGAAGTCAACACGAAGGGGCAGTGACTCGCCCGTGCATCGTCGGGAAAAGACCCCCAGGTTCCAAATACCGCTCGACAAGTGGCCTGTCTCCCCGGGAACACCTCGAGAGGCAAGCGGAGTTCCATGCCTCAACCCAAGACGAGGCCTGACTCTCCTGTCCCAAGTCTGCAGGGACCTTGCGGTCGGAGTCTGAAGTCAGAGGAACCCTGAGGTTCCTGCCTCAACTGGAGATGAGGCCCTCTTCCAATGCACCAAACCCAGTGGAGTGCCGAGAGGCCCCTCCCACCTCCAGTTTCCCTGACTTCTCAGAGCCACCATGAGAAGCCCCCTGAGGTCACCTGCACAAGTCGAGGGACCCCAGGGTGTCCTGCCTCAACCCGAGAAAGACCTCGAGAGACCTTCTTCAACACGTCTCGAGGCCAGATTCCCCTACTGCCGTGAGCCGGCATATTGCATATTGAGTGCATATTGCATATTGCATATTGAGTGCAGCACTTTCCACAGCATCATCATTCAGGATCTGGAATAGCTCCACTGGAATTCTATCACTGCTGGGAGCCAGTGAGGAACTCCGCCCATGACAAAGGTCATGAGGAAGGAGGCTCGGCATACGCAAAGGCGGGATCGAGCTTCAGGAGTCCCCCTGGAAATTCTCGAGCATATACCCCCAAAACCAGAGTCTGCCTACTTTCTGCTTGTGCTTGCACCTAAACCTCTGACTTTACGGGGGCTCTCCCCCACTACCTCTCTCTGAAAAAAGAGTTAGCTTACAGTTCCAGTTAATAATTCCTGGGTGTGACAGTGTTTAACCTACAAACTCCTTTGGAAATCCTCTAGCCTGCCTGAATAGGTTTTTCCGGCCACATGTGATTGTTCAGAGCCTCCCAACTGTGAGAGGCAGGAGATGTTCTAAACTGTCTAAACACAAATTCTTTTGAGTAGTTACAAGATTGATTAGAAATTGTATTGGTGAATGGTTTTTCACTTGTTGGGCCATTGTTTGCTGCTAAGTTTCCATATCCCTTACCTGCTGTGTCCCTGGCAGTGTATTGATTAATATAATTGGTGTAAGTAGTAGCTTTAATGTTTGTAACCTGGGACCCTTGAGTTAATTCTTTTTCTTGTTATAGCCCACCACACCTTTGCTCTGTAGGAATGCAACTTTATCTAATGCTTTTTTGGAGGGTGGCTCCTGACCAACCACCTTTAGAGAAAAATAAGGTTTCTGAAGAAAAGGTCTTAAAATGTTAACAGGCCTCCGGGCCAGAAGATGATGCAAATCACCTAAGCTTTTGCATATGATAAGTTTGCAGGAAGAAAGCCTGGTTTGCTGCAAGACTCTACCCCTTCCCCCATTATCCTCTATGCATAACTTAAGGTATAAAAACTACTTTGAAAAATAAAGTGCGGGCCTTGTTCACCGAAACTTGGTCTCACCATGTCGTTCTTTCTCTTACCTTCTGGCTGAATTATTCAGCCTCTTTTCGCCACTGAATTTCCTCACTGAGCTATCCTCATTCTATTACTCTTTATATCCTTAATTAACATTTAATTAAGCAGTGGTTTCCTGATCTTCGCCTACGCCGTCTCTCCTTCGAATACCCTGGATCAGCTGGGGCTGGTCCCCGGCACGCTACCATGGCTCGAGAGCAATGACGCGCTCGCCCTCGCCACTCGCATGGAGACCCGACTTCCCTGGCGCCCCACGAGAGGCTCACTGACCTCGCCGTCGTACCTCGTGAGAAAGCGCACACTGGGGCCGCCGCTCGAGAACAACCCCAAGACTCCCCCGTCATCGCGAGATGAGGGCCTTCGTCTCCTGCATGGCCTAGAGACCAATCTCGCGACCTCTCTCCAAAAGCCTCAGGAGGCTTGACTCCCTTTAGTCCACCCAGTGAGCTCCAAGAGATACCCGTCGCGACTCGAGAGCAGAGCGGGGTTCTTTGCTTCCACTCGAGATGGATGCCTGTCTCCCCGGGTGTGTCTGGAATGCAACCCCGAGATCCCTGTCGCCCCTGGAGAGGAACACTGGCTTCTGGACACAAGCCTAGATGAGGTCTATTGGCCCTGCAGTCACTCGAGAGAAATCCCCAGCTTTCCTTCGCAACTCGAATGGAAGATTGGACTTCCCTGGGCCTACACAAGAAGCATCCTGAATTCCCCGTCGTAATTCGAGAATCCTGCTACACCTCGAGAAAAACCACGTGGTTCCCCCGTCATCGCAAGATGTAGCCCTGTGCCGCTACAGCGTCTCAGGAGAAGTCCCACTTTAGGAATTGGAGTTCGAAACGGTACTTGTCACCCTTGATGCGACCCACAAAGTGCCCCGACATCCCGGTCTCCCTCGAGAGGAACACCGAAGTTTTCTGGCAACACTTCCTCTGAGCCTCTTCTACCCTCCTGATCTGGACAGGAGGGTCGACTCCCCTGCTTTGTCTGGAAGGGGTTCCCGGCCTTCCGGTCGCACCTCAGGATGAGGCCGGTCTCACGACGACATTCCAGACGTGGCCTCGTGGGTGGTTCCACATTCCGAAGGACCCCGATTTCCCGGTCCCCTCTTGATAAGAACCCGATGCCCGGACACCTCTTCGAACTCCACCCTGTGAATGAAGTCAACACGAAGGGGCAGTGACTCGCCCGTGCATCGTCGGGAAAAGACCCCCAGGTTCCAAATACCGCTCGACAAGTGGCCTGTCTCCCCGGGAACACCTCGAGAGGCAAGCGGAGTTCCATGCCTCAACCCAAGACGAGGCCTGACTCTCCTGTCCCAAGTCTGCAGGGACCTTGCGGTCGGAGTCTGAAGTCAGAGGAACCCTGAGGTTCCTGCCTCAACTGGAGATGAGGCCCTCTTCCAATGCACCAAACCCAGTGGAGTGCCGAGAGGCCCCTCCCACCTCCAGTTTCCCTGACTTCTCAGAGCCACCATGAGAAGCCCCCTGAGGTCACCTGCACAAGTCGAGGGACCCCAGGGTGTCCTGCCTCAACCCGAGAAAGACCTCGAGAGACCTTCTTCAACACGTCTCGAGGCCAGATTCCCCTACTATGACTTGAGAGTAAAGACGCGCTCCCCCTCGCCATTCGCATGGAGACCCGACTTCCTTGCCGCCCCACGAGAGGCTCACTGACCTCGCCGTCGTACCTCGCGAGAAACCGCACACTGGGGCCGCCGCTCGAGAACAACCCCGAGCCTCCCCCGTCATCGCGACTTGAGGGCCTTCGTCTCCTGTATGGCCTAGAGACCAGTCTCTCGACCTCTCTCCAAACGCCTCAGGAGGCTTGACTCCCTTTAGTCCACCCAGTGAGCTCCAAGAGATACCCGTCGCGACTCAAGAGCAGAGCGGGGTTCTTTGCTCCCACTCGAGATGGATGCCTGTCTCCCCGGGTGCGTCTGGAATGCAACCCCGAGATCCCTTTCGCCCCTGGAGAGGAACATTGGCTTCTGGACACAAGCCTAGATGAGTTCTATTGGCCCTGCAGTCACTCGAGAGCAATCCCCAGCTTTCCTTCGCAACTCGAATGGAAGATTGGACTTCCCTGGGCCAACACAAGAGGCATCCTGAATTCCCCGTCGTAACTCGAGAATCCCGCTGCAACTCGAGAAAATCCACGTGGTTCCCCCGTCATCGCAAGGTGAAGCCCTTTCCCGCTACAGTGTCTCAGGAGAAGTCCCACGTTAGGTATTGGAGGTCGAAACGGTACTTGGCACCCTTGATGTGACCCACAAAGTGCCCCGACATCCCGGTCTCCCTCAAGAGGAACACCGAGGTTTTCCCGCACCACTTCCTCTGAGCCCCTTCTACCCTCCTGATCTGGACAGGAGGGTCGACTCCCCTGCTTTGTCTGGAAGGGGTTCCCGGCCTTCCGGTCGCACCTCAGGATGAGGCCGGTCTCACG
Organism: Bos javanicus; assembly: GCF_032452875.1. Lineage (NCBI taxonomy): Eukaryota > Metazoa > Chordata > Mammalia > Artiodactyla > Bovidae > Bos > Bos javanicus. The sequence continues at coordinate 70,392 of NW_026893955.1, forward strand.
ACGACATTCCAGACGTGGCCTCGTGGGTGGTTCCACATTCCGAAGGACCCCGATTTCCCGGTCCCCTCTTGATAAGAACCCGATGCCCGGACACCTCTTCGAACTCCACCCTGTGAATGAAGTCAACACGAAGGGGCAGTGACTCGCCCGTGCATCGTCGGGAAAAGACCCCCAGGTTCCAAATACCGCTCGACAAGTGGCCTGTCTCCCCGGGAACACCTCGAGAGGCAAGCGGAGTTCCATGCCTCAACCCAAGACGAGGCCTGACTCTCCTGTCCCAAGTCTGCAGGGACCTTGCGGTCGGAGTCTGAAGTCAGAGGAACCCTGAGGTTCCTGCCTCAACTGGAGATGAGGCCCTCTTCCAATGCACCAAACCCAGTGGAGTGCCGAGAGGCCCCTCCCACCTCCAGTTTCCCTGACTTCTCAGAGCCACCATGAGAAGCCCCCTGAGGTCACCTGCACAAGTCGAGGGACCCCAGGGTGTCCTGCCTCAACCCGAGAAAGACCTCGAGAGACCTTCTTCAACACGTCTCGAGGCCAGATTCCCCTACTGCCGTGAGCCGGCATATTGCATATTGAGTGCATATTGCATATTGCATATTGAGTGCAGCACTTTCCACAGCATCATCATTCAGGATCTGGAATAGCTCCACTGGAATTCTATCACTGCTGGGAGCCAGTGAGGAACTCCGCCCATGACAAAGGTCATGAGGAAGGAGGCTCGGCATACGCAAAGGCGGGATCGAGCTTCAGGAGTCCCCCTGGAAATTCTCGAGCATATACCCCCAAAACCAGAGTCTGCCTACTTTCTGCTTGTGCTTGCACCTAAACCTCTGACTTTACGGGGGGCTCTCCCCCACTACCTCTCTCTGAAAAAAGAGTTAGCTTACAGTTCCAGTTAATAATTCCTGGGTGTGACAGTGTTTAACCTACAAACTCCTTTGGAAATCCTCTAGCCTGCCTGAATAGGTTTTTCCGGCCACATGTGATTGTTCAGAGCCTCCCAACTGTGAGAGGCAGGAGATGTTCTAAACTGTCTAAACACAAATTCTTTTGAGTAGTTACAAGATTGATTAGAAATTGTATTGGTGAATGGTTTTTCACTTGTTGGGCCATTGTTTGCTGCTAAGTTTCCATATCCCTTACCTGCTGTGTCCCTGGCAGTGTATTGATTAATATAATTGGTGTAAGTAGTAGCTTTAATGTTTGTAACCTGGGACCCTTGAGTTAATTCTTTTTCTTGTTATAGCCCACCACACCTTTGCTCTGTAGGAATGCAACTTTATCTAATGCTTTTTTGGAGGGTGGCTCCTGACCAACCACCTTTAGAGAAAAATAAGGTTTCTGAAGAAAAGGTCTTAAAATGTTAACAGGCCTCCGGGCCAGAAGATGATGCAAATCACCTAAGCTTTTGCATATGATAAGTTTGCAGGAAGAAAGCCTGGTTTGCTGCAAGACTCTACCCCTTCCCCCATTATCCTCTATGCATAACTTAAGGTATAAAAACTACTTTGAAAAATAAAGTGCGGGCCTTGTTCACCGAAACTTGGTCTCACCATGTCGTTCTTTCTCTTACCTTCTGGCTGAATTATTCAGCCTCTTTTCGCCACTGAATTTCCTCACTGAGCTATCCTCATTCTATTACTCTTTATATCCTTAATTAACATTTAATTAAGCAGTGGTTTCCTGATCTTCGCCTACGCCGTCTCTCCTTCGAATACCCTGGATCAGCCGGGGCTGGTCCCCGGCACGCTACCATGGCTCGAGAGCAATGACGCGCTCGCCCTCGCCACTCGCATGGAGACCCGACTTCCCTGGCGCCCCACGAGAGGCTCACTGACCTCGCCGTCGTACCTCGTGAGAAAGCGCACACTGGGGCCGCCGCTCGAGAACAACCCCAAGACTCCCCCGTCATCGCGAGATGAGGGCCTTCGTCTCCTGCATGGCCTAGAGACCAATCTCGCGACCTCTCTCCAAAAGCCTCAGGAGGCTTGACTCCCTTTAGTCCACCCAGTGAGCTCCAAGAGATACCCGTCGCGACTCGAGAGCAGAGCGGGGTTCTTTGCTTCCACTCGAGATGGATGCCTGTCTCCCCGGGTGTGTCTGGAATGCAACCCCGAGATCCCTGTCGCCCCTGGAGAGGAACACTGGCTTCTGGACACAAGCCTAGATGAGGTCTATTGGCCCTGCAGTCACTCGAGAGAAATCCCCAGCTTTCCTTCGCAACTCGAATGGAAGATTGGACTTCCCTGGGCCTACACAAGAAGCATCCTGAATTCCCCGTCGTAATTCGAGAATCCTGCTACACCTCGAGAAAAACCACGTGGTTCCCCCGTCATCGCAAGATGTAGCCCTGTGCCGCTACAGCGTCTCAGGAGAAGTCCCACTTTAGGAATTGGAGTTCGAAACGGTACTTGTCACCCTTGATGCGACCCACAAAGTGCCCCGACATCCCGGTCTCCCTCGAGAGGAACACTGAAGTTTTCTGGCAACACTTCCTCTGAGCCTCTTCTACCCTCCTGATCTGGACAGGAGGGTCGACTCCCCTGCTTTGTCTGGAAGGGGTTCCCGGCCTTCCGGTCGCACCTCAGGATGAGGCCGGTCTCACGACGACATTCCAGACGTGGCCTCGTGGGTGGTTCCACATTCCGAAGGACCCCGATTTCCCGGTCCCCTCTTGATAAGAACCCGATGCCCGGACACCTCTTCGAACTCCACCCTGTGAATGAAGTCAACACGAAGGGGCAGTGACTCGCCCGTGCATCGTCGGGAAAAGACCCCCAGGTTCCAAATACCGCTCGACAAGTGGCCTGTCTCCCCGGGAACACCTCGAGAGGCAAGCGGAGTTCCATGCCTCAACCCAAGACGAGGCCTGACTCTCCTGTCCCAAGTCTGCAGGGACCTTGCGGTCGGAGTCTGAAGTCAGAGGAACCCTGAGGTTCCTGCCTCAACTGGAGATGAGGCCCTCTTCCAATGCACCAAACCCAGTGGAGTGCCGAGAGGCCCCTCCCACCTCCAGTTTCCCTGACTTCTCAGAGCCACCATGAGAAGCCCCCTGAGGTCACCTGCACAAGTCGAGGGACCCCAGGGTGTCCTGCCTCAACCCGAGAAAGACCTCGAGAGACCTTCTTCAACACGTCTCGAGGCCAGATTCCCCTACTGCCGTGAGCCGGCATATTGCATATTGAGTGCATATTGCATATTGCATATTGAGTGCAGCACTTTCCACAGCATCATCATTCAGGATCTGGAATAGCTCCACTGGAATTCTATCACTGCTGGGAGCCAGTGAGGAACTCCGCCCATGACAAAGGTCATGAGGAAGGAGGCTCGGCATACGCAAAGGCGGGATCGAGCTTCAGGAGTCCCCCTGGAAATTCTCGAGCATATACCCCCAAAACCAGAGTCTGCCTACTTTCTGCTTGTGCTTGCACCTAAACCTCTGACTTTACGGGGGCTCTCCCCCACTACCTCTCTCTGAAAAAAGAGTTAGCTTACAGTTCCAGTTAATAATTCCTGGGTGTGACAGTGTTTAACCTACAAACTCCTTTGGAAATCCTCTAGCCTGCCTGAATAGGTTTTTCCGGCCACATGTGATTGTTCAGAGCCTCCCAACTGTGAGAGGCAGGAGATGTTCTAAACTGTCTAAACACAAATTCTTTTGAGTAGTTACAAGATTGATTAGAAATTGTATTGGTGAATGGTTTTTCACTTGTTGGGCCATTGTTTGCTGCTAAGTTTCCATATCCCTTACCTGCTGTGTCCCTGGCAGTGTATTGATTAATATAATTGGTGTAAGTAGTAGCTTTAATGTTTGTAACCTGGGACCCTTGAGTTAATTCTTTTTCTTGTTATAGCCCACCACACCTTTGCTCTGTAGGAATGCAACTTTATCTAATGCTTTTTTGGAGGGTGGCTCCTGACCAACCACCTTTAGAGAAAAATAAGGTTTCTGAAGAAAAGGTCTTAAAATGTTAACAGGCCTCCGGGCCAGAAGATGATGCAAATCACCTAAGCTTTTGCATATGATAAGTTTGCAGGAAGAAAGCCTGGTTTGCTGCAAGACTCTACCCCTTCCCCCATTATCCTCTATGCATAACTTAAGGTATAAAAACTACTTTGAAAAATAAAGTGCGGGCCTTGTTCACCGAAACTTGGTCTCACCATGTCGTTCTTTCTCTTACCTTCTGGCTGAATTATTCAGCCTCTTTTCGCCACTGAATTTCCTCACTGAGCTATCCTCATTCTATTACTCTTTATATCCTTAATTAACATTTAATTAAGCAGTGGTTTCCTGATCTTCGCCTACGCCGTCTCTCCTTCGAATACCCTGGATCAGCCGGGGCTGGTCCCCGGCACGCTACCATGGCTCGAGAGCAATGACGCGCTCGCCCTCGCCACTCGCATGGAGACCCGACTTCCCTGGCGCCCCACGAGAGGCTCACTGACCTCGCCGTCGTACCTCGTGAGAAAGCGCACACTGGGGCCGCCGCTCGAGAACAACCCCAAGACTCCCCCGTCATCGCGAGATGAGGGCCTTCGTCTCCTGCATGGCCTAGAGACCAATCTCGCGACCTCTCTCCAAAAGCCTCAGGAGGCTTGACTCCCTTTAGTCCACCCAGTGAGCTCCAAGAGATACCCGTCGCGACTCGAGAGCAGAGCGGGGTTCTTTGCTTCCACTCGAGATGGATGCCTGTCTCCCCGGGTGTGTCTGGAATGCAACCCCGAGATCCCTGTCGCCCCTGGAGAGGAACACTGGCTTCTGGACACAAGCCTAGATGAGGTCTATTGGCCCTGCAGTCACTCGAGAGAAATCCCCAGCTTTCCTTCGCAACTCGAATGGAAGATTGGACTTCCCTGGGCCTACACAAGAAGCATCCTGAATTCCCCGTCGTAATTCGAGAATCCTGCTACACCTCGAGAAAAACCACGTGGTTCCCCCGTCATCGCAAGATGTAGCCCTGTGCCGCTACAGCGTCTCAGGAGAAGTCCCACTTTAGGAATTGGAGTTCGAAACGGTACTTGTCACCCTTGATGCGACCCACAAAGTGCCCCGACATCCCGGTCTCCCTCGAGAGGAACACCGAAGTTTTCTGGCAACACTTCCTCTGAGCCTCTTCTACCCTCCTGATCTGGACAGGAGGGTCGACTCCCCTGCTTTGTCTGGAAGGGGTTCCCGGCCTTCCGGTCGCACCTCAGGATGAGGCCGGTCTCACGACGACATTCCAGACGTGGCCTCGTGGGTGGTTCCACATTCCGAAGGACCCCGATTTCCCGGTCCCCTCTTGATAAGAACCCGATGCCCGGACACCTCTTCGAACTCCACCCTGTGAATGAAGTCAACACGAAGGGGCAGTGACTCGCCCGTGCATCGTCGGGAAAAGACCCCCAGGTTCCAAATACCGCTCGACAAGTGGCCTGTCTCCCCGGGAACACCTCGAGAGGCAAGCGGAGTTCCATGCCTCAACCCAAGACGAGGCCTGACTCTCCTGTCCCAAGTCTGCAGGGACCTTGCGGTCGGAGTCTGAAGTCAGAGGAACCCTGAGGTTCCTGCCTCAACTGGAGATGAGGCCCTCTTCCAATGCACCAAACCCAGTGGAGTGCCGAGAGGCCCCTCCCACCTCCAGTTTCCCTGACTTCTCAGAGCCACCATGAGAAGCCCCCTGAGGTCACCTGCACAAGTCGAGGGACCCCAGGGTGTCCTGCCTCAACCCGAGAAAGACCTCGAGAGACCTTCTTCAACACGTCTCGAGGCCAGATTCCCCTACTGCCGTGAGCCGGCATATTGCATATTGAGTGCATATTGCATATTGCATATTGAGTGCAGCACTTTCCACAGCATCATCATTCAGGATCTGGAATAGCTCCACTGGAATTCTATCACTGCTGGGAGCCAGTGAGGAACTCCGCCCATGACAAAGGTCATGAGGAAGGAGGCTCGGCATACGCAAAGGCGGGATCGAGCTTCAGGAGTCCCCCTGGAAATTCTCGAGCATATACCCCCAAAACCAGAGTCTGCCTACTTTCTGCTTGTGCTTGCACCTAAACCTCTGACTTTACGGGGGGCTCTCCCCCACTACCTCTCTCTGAAAAAGAGTTAGCTTACAGTTCCAGTTAATAATTCCTGGGTGTGACAGTGTTTAACCTACAAACTCCTTTGGAAATCCTCTAGCCTGCCTGAATAGGTTTTTCCGGCCACATGTGATTGTTCAGAGCCTCCCAACTGTGAGAGGCAGGAGATGTTCTAAACTGTCTAAACACAAATTCTTTTGAGTAGTTACAAGATTGATTAGAAATTGTATTGGTGAATGGTTTTTCACTTGTTGGGCCATTGTTTGCTGCTAAGTTTCCATATCCCTTACCTGCTGTGTCCCTGGCAGTGTATTGATTAATATAATTGGTGTAAGTAGTAGCTTTAATGTTTGTAACCTGGGACCCTTGAGTTAATTCTTTTTCTTGTTATAGCCCACCACACCTTTGCTCTGTAGGAATGCAACTTTATCTAATGCTTTTTTGGAGGGTGGCTCCTGACCAACCACCTTTAGAGAAAAATAAGTTTTCTGAAGAAAAGGTCTTAAAATGTTAACAGGCCTCCGGGCCAGAAGATGATGCAAATCACCTAAGCTTTTGCATATGATAAGTTTGCAGGAAGAAAGCCTGGTTTGCTGCAAGACTCTACCCCTTCCCCCATTATCCTCTATGCATAACTTAAGGTATAAAAACTACTTTGAAAAATAAAGTGCGGGCCTTGTTCACCGAAACTTGGTCTCACCATGTCGTTCTTTCTCTTACCTTCTGGCTGAATTATTCAGCCTCTTTTCGCCAATGAATTTCCTCACTGAGCTATCCTCATTCTATTACTCTTTATATCCTTAATTAACATTTAATTAAGCAGTGGTTTCCTGATCTTCGCCTACGCCGTCTCTCCTTCGAATACCCTGGATCAGCCGGGGCTGGTCCCCGGCACGCTACCATGGCTCGAGAGCAATGACGCGCTCGCCCTCGCCACTCGCATGGAGACCCGACTTCCCTGGCGCCCCACGAGAGGCTCACTGACCTCGCCGTCGTACCTCGTGAGAAAGCGCACACTGGGGCCGCCGCTCGAGAACAACCGCAAGACTCCCCCGTCATCGCGAGATGAGGGCCTTCGTCTCCTGCATGGCCTAGAGACCAATCTCGCGACCTCTCTCCAAAAGCCTCAGGAGGCTTGACTCCCTTTAGTCCACCCAGTGAGCTCCAAGAGATACCCGTCGCGATTCGAGAGCAGAGCGGGGTTCTTTGCTTCCACTCCAGATGGATGCCTGTCTCCCCGGGTGTGTCTGGAATGCAACCCCGAGATCCCTGTCGCCCCTGGAGAGGAACACTGGCTTCTGGACACAAGCCTAGATGAGGTCTATTGGCCCTGCAGTCACTCAAGAGAAATCCCCAGCTTTCCTTCGCAACTCGAATGGAAGATTGGACTTCCCTGGGCCTACACAAGAAGCATCCTGAATTCCCCGTCGTAATTCGAGAATCCTGCTACACCTCGAGAAAAACCACGTGGTTCCCCCGTCATCGCAAGATGTAGCCCTGTGCCGCTACAGCGTCTCAGGAGAAGTCCCACTTTAGGAATTGGAGTTCGAAACGGTACTTGTCACCCTTGATGCGACCCACAAAGTGCCCCGACATCCCGGTCTCCCTCGAGAGGAACACCGAAGTTTTCTGGCAACACTTCCTCTGAGCCTCTTCTACCCTCCTGATCTGGACAGGAGGGTCGACTCCCCTGCTTTGTCTGGAAGGGGTTCCCGGCCTTCCGGTCGCACCTCAGGATGAGGCCGGTCTCACGACGACATTCCAGACGTGGCCTCGTGGGTGGTTCCACATTCCGAAGGACCCCGATTTCCCGGTCCCCTCTTGATAAGAACCCGATGCCCGGACACCTCTTCGAACTCCACCCTGTGAATGAAGTCAACACGAAGGGGCAGTGACTCGCCCGTGCATCGTCGGGAAAAGACCCCCAGGTTCCAAATACCGCTCGACAAGTGGCCTGTCTCCCCGGGAACACCTCGAGAGGCAAGCGGAGTTCCATGCCTCAACCCAAGACGAGGCCTGACTCTCCTGTCCCAAGTCTGCAGGGACCTTGCGGTCGGAGTCTGAAGTCAGAGGAACCCTGAGGTTCCTGCCTCAACTGGAGATGAGGCCCTCTTCCAATGCACCAAACCCAGTGGAGTGCCGAGAGGCCCCTCCCACCTCCAGTTTCCCTGACTTCTCAGAGCCACCATGAGAAGCCCCCTGAGGTCACCTGCACAAGTCGAGGGACCCCAGGGTGTCCTGCCTCAACCCGAGAAAGACCTCGAGAGACCTTCTTCAACACGTCTCGAGGCCAGATTCCCCTACTGCCGTGAGCCGGCATATTGCATATTGAGTGCATATTGCATATTGCATATTGAGTGCAGCACTTTCCACAGCATCATCATTCAGGATCTGGAATAGCTCCACTGGAATTCTATCACTGCTGGGAGCCAGTGAGGAACTCCGCCCATGACAAAGGTCATGAGGAAGGAGGCTCGGCATACGCAAAGGCGGGATCGAGCTTCAGGAGTCCCCCTGGAAATTCTCGAGCATATACCCCCAAAACCAGAGTCTGCCTACTTTCTGCTTGTGCTTGCACCTAAACCTCTGACTTTACGGGGGCTCTCCCCCACTACCTCTCTCTGAAAAAAGAGTTAGCTTACAGTTCCAGTTAATAATTCCTGGGTGTGACAGTGTTTAACCTACAAACTCCTTTGGAAATCCTCTAGCCTGCCTGAATAGGTTTTTCCGGCCACATGTGATTGTTCAGAGCCTCCCAACTGTGAGAGGCAGGAGATGTTCTAAACTGTCTAAACACAAATTCTTTTGAGTAGTTACAAGATTGATTAGAAATTGTATTGGTGAATGGTTTTTCACTTGTTGGGCCATTGTTTGCTGCTAAGTTTCCATATCCCTTACCTGCTGTGTCCCTGGCAGTGTATTGATTAATATAATTGGTGTAAGTAGTAGCTTTAATGTTTGTAACCTGGGACCCTTGAGTTAATTCTTTTTCTTGTTATAGCCCACCACACCTTTGCTCTGTAGGAATGCAACTTTATCTAATGCTTTTTTGGAGGGTGGCTCCTGACCAACCACCTTTAGAGAAAAATAAGGTTTCTGAAGAAAAGGTCTTAAAATGTTAACAGGCCTCCGGGCCAGAAGATGATGCAAATCACCTAAGCTTTTGCATATGATAAGTTTGCAGGAAGAAAGCCTGGTTTGCTGCAAGACTCTACCCCTTCCCCCATTATCCTCTATGCATAACTTAAGGTATAAAAACTACTTTGAAAAATAAAGTGCGGGCCTTGTTCACCGAAACTTGGTCTCACCATGTCGTTCTTTCTCTTACCTTCTGGCTGAATTATTCAGCCTCTTTTCGCCACTGAATTTCCTCACTGAGCTATCCTCATTCTATTACTCTTTATATCCTTAATTAACATTTAATTAAGCAGTGGTTTCCTGATCTTCGCCTACGCCGTCTCTCCTTCGAATACCCTGGATCAGCCGGGGCTGGTCCCCGGCACGCTACCATGGCTCGAGAGCAATGACGCGCTCTCCCTCGCCACTCGCATGGAGACCCGACTTCCCTGGCGCCCCACGAGAGGCTCACTGACCTCGCCGTCGTACCTCGTGAGAAAGCGCACACTGGGGCCGCCGCTCGAGAACAACCCCAAGACTCCCCCGTCGTCGCGAGATGAGGGCCTTCGTCTCCTGCATGGCCTAGAGACCAATCTCGCGACCTCTCTCCAAAAGCCTCAGGAGGCTTGACTCCCTTTAGTCCACCCAGTGAGCTCCAAGAGATACCCGTCGCGACTCGAGAGCAGAGCGGGGTTCTTTGCTTCCACTCGAGATGGATGCCTGTCTCCCCGGGTGTGTCTGGAATGCAACCCCGAGATCCCTGTCGCCCCTGGAGAGGAACACTGGCTTCTGGACACAAGCCTAGATGAGGTCTATTGGCCCTGCAGTCACTCGAGAGAAATCCCCAGCTTTCCTTCGCAACTCGAATGGAAGATTGGACTTCCCTGGGCCTACACAAGAAGCATCCTGAATTCCCCGTCGTAATTCGAGAATCCTGCTACACCTCGAGAAAAACCACGTGGTTCCCCCGTCATCGCAAGATGTAGCCCTGTGCCGCTACAGCGTCTCAGGAGAAGTCCCACTTTAGGAATTGGAGTTCGAAACGGTACTTGTCACCCTTGATGCGACCCACAAAGTGCCCCGACATCCCGGTCTCCCTCGAGAGGAACACCGAAGTTTTCTGGCAACACTTCCTCTGAGCCTCTTCTACCCTCCTGATCTGGACAGGAGGGTCGACTCCCCTGCTTTGTCTGGAAGGGGTTCCCGGCCTTCCGGTCGCACCTCAGGATGAGGCCGGTCTCACGACGACATTCCAGACGTGGCCTCGTGGGTGGTTCCACATTCCGAAGGACCCCGATTTCCCGGTCCCCTCTTGATAAGAACCCGATGCCCGGACACCTCTTCGAACTCCACCCTGTGAATGAAGTCAACACGAAGGGGCAGTGACTCGCCCGTGCATCGTCGGGAAAAGACCCCCAGGTTCCAAATACCGCTCGACAAGTGGCCTGTCTCCCCGGGAACACCTCGAGAGGCAAGCGGAGTTCCATGCCTCAACCCAAGACGAGGCCTGACTCTCCTGTCCCAAGTCTGCAGGGACCTTGCGGTCGGAGTCTGAAGTCAGAGGAACCCTGAGGTTCCTGCCTCAACTGGAGATGAGGCCCTCTTCCAATGCACCAAACCCAGTGGAGTGCCGAGAGGCCCCTCCCACCTCCAGTTTCCCTGACTTCTCAGAGCCACCATGAGAAGCCCCCTGAGGTCACCTGCACAAGTCGAGGGACCCCAGGGTGTCCTGCCTCAACCCGAGAAAGACCTCGAGAGACCTTCTTCAACACGTCTCGAGGCCAGATTCCCCTACTATGACTTGAGAGTAAAGACGCGCTCCCCCTCGCCATTCGCATGGAGACCCGACTTCCTTGCCGCCCCACGAGAGGCTCACTGACCTCGCCGTCGTACCTCGCGAGAAACCGCACACTGGGGCCGCCGCTCGAGAACAACCCCGAGCCTCCCCCGTCGTCGCGACTTGAGGGCCTTCGTCTCCTGTATGGCCTAGAGACCAGTCTCTCGACCTCTCTCCAAACGCCTCAGGAGGCTTGACTCCCTTTAGTCCACCCAGTGAGCTCCAAGAGATACCCGTCGCGACTCAAGAGCAGAGCGGGGTTCTTTGCTCCCACTCGAGATGGATGCCTGTCTCCCCGGGTGCGTCTGGAATGCAACCCCGAGATCCCTTTCGCCCCTGGAGAGGAACATTGGCTTCTGGACACAAGCCTAGATGAGTTCTATTGGCCCTGCAGTCACTCGAGAGCAATCCCCAGCTTTCCTTCGCAACTCGAATGGAAGATTGGACTTCCCTGGGCCAACACAAGAGGCATCCTGAATTCCCCGTCGTAACTCGAGAATCCCGCTGCAACTCGAGAAAATCCACGTGGTTCCCCCGTCATCGCAAGATGAAGCCCTTTCCCGCTACAGTGTCTCAGGAGAAGTCCCACGTTAGGTATTGGAGGTCGAAACGGTACTTGGCACCCTTGATGCGACCCACAAAGTGCCCCGACATCCCGGTCTCCCTCAAGAGGAACACCGAGGTTTTCCCGCACCACTTCCTCTGAGCCCCTTCTACCCTCCTGATCTGGACAGGAGGGTCGACTCCCCTGCTTTGTCTGGAAGGGGTTCCCGGCCTTCCGGTCGCACCTCAGGATGAGGCCGGTCTCACGACGACATTCCAGACGTGGCCTCGTGGGTGGTTCCACATTCCGAAGGACCCCGATTTCCCGGTCCCCTCTTGATAAGAACCCGATGCCCGGACACCTCTTCGAACTCCACCCTGTGAATGAAGTCAACACGAAGGGGCAGTGACTCGCCCGTGCATCGTCGGGAAAAGACCCCCAGGTTCCAAATACCGCTCGACAAGTGGCCTGTCTCCCCGGGAACACCTCGAGAGGCAAGCGGAGTTCCATGCCTCAACCCAAGACGAGGCCTGACTCTCCTGTCCCAAGTCTGCAGGGACCTTGCGGTCGGAGTCTGAAGTCAGAGGAACCCTGAGGTTCCTGCCTCAACTGGAGATGAGGCCCTCTTCCAATGCACCAAACCCAGTGGAGTGCCGAGAGGCCCCTCCCACCTCCAGTTTCCCTGACTTCTCAGAGCCACCATGAGAAGCCCCCTGAGGTCACCTGCACAAGTCGAGGGACCCCAGGGTGTCCTGCCTCAACCCGAGAAAGACCTCGAGAGACCTTCTTCAACACGTCTCGAGGCCAGATTCCCCTACTATGACGTGAGAGTAAAGACGCGCTCCCCCTCGCCATTCGCATGGAGACCCGACTTCCTTGCCGCCCCACGAGAGGCTCACTGACCTCGCCGTCGTACCTCGCGAGAAACCGCACACTGGGGCCGCCGCTCGAGAACAACCCCGAGCCTCCCCCGTCGTCGCGACTTGAGGGCCTTCGTCTCCTGTATGGCCTAGAGACCAGTCTCTCGACCTCTCTCCAAACGCCTCAGGAGGCTTGACTCCCTTTAGTCCACCCAGTGAGCTCCAAGAGATACCCGTCGCGACTCAAGAGCAGAGCGGGGTTCTTTGCTCCCACTCGAGATGGATGCCTGTCTCCCCGGGTGCGTCTGGAATGCAACCCCGAGATCCCTTTCGCCCCTGGAGAGGAACATTGGCTTCTGGACACAAGCCTAGATGAGTTCTATTGGCCCTGCAGTCACTCGAGAGCAATCCCCAGCTTTCCTTCGCAACTCGAATGGAAGATTGGACTTCCCTGGGCCAACACAAGAGGCATCCTGAATTCCCCGTCGTAACTCGAGAATCCCGCTGCAACTCGAGAAAATCCACGTGGTTCCCCCGTCATCGCAAGATGAAGCCCTTTCCCGCTACAGTGTCTCAGGAGAAGTCCCACGTTAGGTATTGGAGGTCGAAACGGTACTTGGCACCCTTGATGCGACCCACAAAGTGCCCCGACATCCCGGTCTCCCTCAAGAGGAACACCGAGGTTTTCCCGCACCACTTCCTCTGAGCCCCTTCTACCCTCCTGATCTGGACAGGAGGGTCGACTCCCCTGCTTTGTCTGGAAGGGGTTCCCGGCCTTCCGGTCGCACCTCAGGATGAGGCCGGTCTCACGACGACATTCCAGACGTGGCCTCGTGGGTGGTTCCACATTCCGAAGGACCCCGATTTCCCGGTCCCCTCTTGATAAGAACCCGATGCCCGGACACCTCTTCGAACTCCACCCTGTGAATGAAGTCAACACGAAGGGGCAGTGACTCGCCCGTGCATCGTCGGGAAAAGACCCCCAGGTTCCAAATACCGCTCGACAAGTGGCCTGTCTCCCCGGGAACACCTCGAGAGGCAAGCGGAGTTCCATGCCTCAACCCAAGACGAGGCCTGACTCTCCTGTCCCAAGTCTGCAGGGACCTTGCGGTCGGAGTCTGAAGTCAGAGGAACCCTGAGGTTCCTGCCTCAACTGGAGATGAGGCCCTCTTCCAATGCACCAAACCCAGTGGAGTGCCGAGAGGCCCCTCCCACCTCCAGTTTCCCTGACTTCTCAGAGCCACCATGAGAAGCCCCCTGAGGTCACCTGCACAAGTCGAGGGACCCCAGGGTGTCCTGCCTCAACCCGAGAAAGACCTCGAGAGACCTTCTTCAACACGTCTCGAGGCCAGATTCCCCTACTATGACTTGAGAGTAAAGACGCGCTCCCCCTCGCCATTCGCATGGAGACCCGACTTCCTTGCCGCCCCACGAGAGGCTCACTGACCTCGCCGTCGTACCTCGCGAGAAACCGCACACTGGGGCCGCCGCTCGAGAACAACCCCGAGCCTCCCCCGTCGTCGCGACTTGAGGGCCTTCGTCTCCTGTATGGCCTAGAGACCAGTCTCTCGACCTCTCTCCAAACGCCTCAGGAGGCTTGACTCCCTTTAGTCCACCCAGTGAGCTCCAAGAGATACCCGTCGCGACTCAAGAGCAGAGCGGGGTTCTTTGCTCCCACTCGAGATGGATGCCTGTCTCCCCGGGTGCGTCTGGAATGCAACCCCGAGATCCCTTTCGCCCCTGGAGAGGAACATTGGCTTCTGGACACAAGCCTAGATGAGTTCTATTGGCCCTGCAGTCACTCGAGAGCAATCCCCAGCTTTCCTTCGCAACTCGAATGGAAGATTGGACTTCCCTGGGCCAACACAAGAGGCATCCTGAATTCCCCGTCGTAACTCGAGAATCCCGCTGCAACTCGAGAAAATCCACGTGGTTCCCCCGTCATCGCAAGATGAAGCCCTTTCCCGCTACAGTGTCTCAGGAGAAGTCCCACGTTAGGTATTGGAGGTCGAAACGGTACTTGGCACCCTTGATGCGACCCACAAAGTGCCCCGACATCCCGGTCTCCCTCAAGAGGAACACCGAGGTTTTCCCGCACCACTTCCTCTGAGCCCCTTCTACCCTCCTGATCTGGACAGGAGGGTCGACTCCCCTGCTTTGTCTGGAAGGGGTTCCCGGCCTTCCGGTCGCACCTCAGGATGAGGCCGGTCTCACGACGACATTCCAGACGTGGCCTCGTGGGTGGTTCCACATTCCGAAGGACCCCGATTTCCCGGTCCCCTCTTGATAAGAACCCGATGCCCGGACACCTCTTCGAACTCCACCCTGTGAATGAAGTCAACACGAAGGGGCAGTGACTCGCCCGTGCATCGTCGGGAAAAGACCCCCAGGTTCCAAATACCGCTCGACAAGTGGCCTGTCTCCCCGGGAACACCTCGAGAGGCAAGCGGAGTTCCATGCCTCAACCCAAGACGAGGCCTGACTCTCCTGTCCCAAGTCTGCAGGGACCTTGCGGTCGGAGTCTGAAGTCAGAGGAACCCTGAGGTTCCTGCCTCAACTGGAGATGAGGCCCTCTTCCAATGCACCAAACCCAGTGGAGTGCCGAGAGGCCCCTCCCACCTCCAGTTTCCCTGACTTCTCAGAGCCACCATGAGAAGCCCCCTGAGGTCACCTGCACAAGTCGAGGGACCCCAGGGTGTCCTGCCTCAACCCGAGAAAGACCTCGAGAGACCTTCTTCAACACGTCTCGAGGCCAGATTCCCCTACTGCCGTGAGCCGGCATATTGCATATTGAGTGCATATTGCATATTGCATATTGAGTGCAGCACTTTCCACAGCATCATCATTCAGGATCTGGAATAGCTCCACTGGAATTCTATCACTGCTGGGAGCCAGTGAGGAACTCCGCCCATGACCAAGGTCATGAGGAAGGAGGCTCGGCATACGCAAAGGCGGGATCGAGCTTCAGGAGTCCCCCTGGAAATTCTCGAGCATATACCCCCAAAACCAGAGTCTGCCTACTTTCTGCTTGTGCTTGCACCTAAACCTCTGACTTTACGGGGGGCTCTCCCCCACTACCTCTCTCTGAAAAAGAGTTAGCTTACAGTTCCAGTTAATAATTCCTGGGTGTGACAGTGTTTAACCTACAAACTCCTTTGGAAATCCTCTAGCCTGCCTGAATAGGTTTTTCCGGCCACATGTGATTGTTCAGAGCCTCCCAACTGTGAGAGGCAGGAGATGTTCTAAACTGTCTAAACACAAATTCTTTTGAGTAGTTACAAGATTGATTAGAAATTGTATTGGTGAATGGTTTTTCACTTGTTGGGCCATTGTTTGCTGCTAAGTTTCCATATCCCTTACCTGCTGTGTCCCTGGCAGTGTATTGATTAATATAATTGGTGTAAGTAGTAGCTTTAATGTTTGTAACCTGGGACCCTTGAATTAATTCTTTTTCTTGTTATAGCCCACCACACCTTTGCTCTGTAGGAATGCAACTTTATCTAATGCTTTTTTGGAGGGTGGCTCCTGACCAACCACCTTTAGAGAAAAATAAGGTTTCTGAAGAAAAGGTCTTAAAATGTTAACAGGCCTCCGGGCCAGAAGATGATGCAAATCACCTAAGCTTTTGCATATGATAAGTTTGCAGGAAGAAAGCCTGGTTTGCTGCAAGACTCTACCCCTTCCCCCATTATCCTCTATGCATAACTTAAGGTATAAAAACTACTTTGAAAAATAAAGTGCGGGCCTTGTTCACCGAAACTTGGTCTCACCATGTCGTTCTTTCTCTTACCTTCTGGCTGAATTATTCAGCCTCTTTTCGCCACTGAATTTCCTCACTGAGCTATCCTCATTCTATTACTCTTTATATCCTTAATTAACATTTAATTAAGCAGTGGTTTCCTGATCTTCGCCTACGCCGTCTCTCCTTCGAATACCCTGGATCAGCCGGGGCTGGTCCCCGGCACGCTACCATGGCTCGAGAGCAATGACGCGCTCGCCCTCGCCACTCGCATGGAGACCCGACTTCCCTGGCGCCCCACGAGAGGCTCACTGACCTCGCCGTCGTACCTCGTGAGAAAGCGCACACTGGGGCCGCCGCTCGAGAACAACCCCAAGACTCCCCCGTCGTCGCGAGATGAGGGCCTTCGTCTCCTGCATGGCCTAGAGACCAATCTCGCGACCTCTCTCCAAAAGCCTCAGGAGGCTTGACTCCCTTTAGTCCACCCAGTGAGCTCCAAGAGATACCCGTCGCGACTCGAGAGCAGAGCGGGGTTCTTTGCTTCCACTCGAGATGGATGCCTGTCTCCCCGGGTGTGTCTGGAATGCAACCCCGAGATCCCTGTCGCCCCTGGAGAGGAACACTGGCTTCTGGACACAAGCCTAGATGAGGTCTATTGGCCCTGCAGTCACTCGAGAGAAATCCCCAGCTTTCCTTCGCAACTCGAATGGAAGATTGGACTTCCCTGGGCCTACACAAGAAGCATCCTGAATTCCCCGTCGTAATTCGAGAATCCTGCTACACCTCGAGAAAAACCACGTGGTTCCCCCGTCATCGCAAGATGTAGCCCTGTGCCGCTACAGCGTCTCAGGAGAAGTCCCACTTTAGGAATTGGAGTTCGAAACGGTACTTGTCACCCTTGATGCGACCCACAAAGTGCCCCGACATCCTGGTCTCCCTCGAGAGGAACACCGAAGTTTTCTGGCAACACTTCCTCTGAGCCTCTTCTACCCTCCTGATCTGGACAGGAGGGTCGACTCCCCTGCTTTGTCTGGAAGGGGTTCCCGGCCTTCCGGTCGCACCTCAGGATGAGGCCGGTCTCACGACGACATTCCAGACGTGGCCTCGTGGGTGGTTCCACATTCCGAAGGACCCCGATTTCCCGGTCCCCTCTTGATAAGAACCCGATGCCCGGACACCTCTTCGAACTCCACCCTGTGAATGAAGTCAACACGAAGGGGCAGTGACTCGCCCGTGCATCGTCGGGAAAAGACCCCCAGGTTCCAAATACCGCTCGACAAGTGGCCTGTCTCCCCGGGAACACCTCGAGAGGCAAGCGGAGTTCCATGCCTCAACCCAAGACGAGGCCTGACTCTCCTGTCCCAAGTCTGCAGGGACCTTGCGGTCGGAGTCTGAAGTCAGAGGAACCCTGAGGTTCCTGCCTCAACTGGAGATGAGGCCCTCTTCCAATGCACCAAACCCAGTGGAGTGCCGAGAGGCCCCTCCCACCTCCAGTTTCCCTGACTTCTCAGAGCCACCATGAGAAGCCCCCTGAGGTCACCTGCACAAGTCGAGGGACCCCAGGGTGTCCTGCCTCAACCCGAGAAAGACCTCGAGAGACCTTCTTCAACACGTCTCGAGGCCAGATTCCCCTACTATGACTTGAGAGTAAAGACGCGCTCCCCCTCGCCATTCGCATGGAGACCCGACTTCCTTGCCGCCCCACGAGAGGCTCACTGACCTCGCCGTCGTACCTCGCGAGAAACCGCACACTGGGGCCGCCGCTCGAGAACAACCCCGAGCCTCCCCCGTCGTCGCGACTTGAGGGCCTTCGTCTCCTGTATGGCCTAGAGACCAGTCTCTCGACCTCTCTCCAAACGCCTCAGGAGGCTTGACTCCCTTTAGTCCACCCAGTGAGCTCCAAGAGATACCCGTCGCGACTCAAGAGCAGAGCGGGGTTCTTTGCTCCCACTCGAGATGGATGCCTGTCTCCCCGGGTGCGTCTGGAATGCAACCCCGAGATCCCTTTCGCCCCTGGAGAGGAACATTGGCTTCTGGACACAAGCCTAGATGAGTTCTATTGGCCCTGCAGTCACTCGAGAGCAATCCCCAGCTTTCCTTCGCAACTCGAATGGAAGATTGGACTTCCCTGGGCCAACACAAGAGGCATCCTGAATTCCCCGTCGTAACTCGAGAATCCCGCTGCAACTCGAGAAAATCCACGTGGTTCCCCCGTCATCGCAAGATGAAGCCCTTTCCCGCTACAGTGTCTCAGGAGAAGTCCCACGTTAGGTATTGGAGGTCGAAACGGTACTTGGCACCCTTGATGCGACCCACAAAGTGCCCCGACATCCCGGTCTCCCTCAAGAGGAACACCGAGGTTTTCCCGCACCACTTCCTCTGAGCCCCTTCTACCCTCCTGATCTGGACAGGAGGGTCGACTCCCCTGCTTTGTCTGGAAGGGGTTCCCGGCCTTCCGGTCGCACCTCAGGATGAGGCCGGTCTCACGACGACATTCCAGACGTGGCCTCGTGGGTGGTTCCACATTCCGAAGGACCCCGATTTCCCGGTCCCCTCTTGATAAGAACCCGATGCCCGGACACCTCTTCGAACTCCACCCTGTGAATGAAGTCAACACGAAGGGGCAGTGACTCGCCCGTGCATCGTCGGGAAAAGACCCCCAGGTTCCAAATACCGCTCGACAAGTGGCCTGTCTCCCCGGGAACACCTCGAGAGGCAAGCGGAGTTCCATGCCTCAACCCAAGACGAGGCCTGACTCTCCTGTCCCAAGTCTGCAGGGACCTTGCGGTCGGAGTCTGAAGTCAGAGGAACCCTGAGGTTCCTGCCTCAACTGGAGATGAGGCCCTCTTCCAATGCACCAAACCCAGTGGAGTGCCGAGAGGCCCCTCCCACCTCCAGTTTCCCTGACTTCTCAGAGCCACCATGAGAAGCCCCCTGAGGTCACCTGCACAAGTCGAGGGACCCCAGGGTGTCCTGCCTCAACCCGAGAAAGACCTCGAGAGACCTTCTTCAA
Organism: Bos javanicus; assembly: GCF_032452875.1. Taxonomy (NCBI): domain Eukaryota; kingdom Metazoa; phylum Chordata; class Mammalia; order Artiodactyla; family Bovidae; genus Bos; species Bos javanicus. The sequence continues at coordinate 89,574 of NW_026893955.1, forward strand.
CACGTCTCGAGGCCAGATTCCCCTACTGCCGTGAGCCGGCATATTGCATATTGAGTGCATATTGCATATTGCATATTGAGTGCAGCACTTTCCACAGCATCATCATTCAGGATCTGGAATAGCTCCACTGGAATTCTATCACTGCTGGGAGCCAGTGAGGAACTCCGCCCATGACAAAGGTCATGAGGAAGGAGGCTCGGCATACGCAAAGGCGGGATCGAGCTTCAGGAGTCCCCCTGGAAATTCTCGAGCATATACCCCCAAAACCAGAGTCTGCCTACTTTCTGCTTGTGCTTGCACCTAAACCTCTGACTTTACGGGGGGCTCTCCCCCACTACCTCTCTCTGAAAAAAGAGTTAGCTTACAGTTCCAGTTAATAATTCCTGGGTGTGACAGTGTTTAACCTACAAACTCCTTTGGAAATCCTCTAGCCTGCCTGAATAGGTTTTTCCGGCCACATGTGATTGTTCAGAGCCTCCCAACTGTGAGAGGCAGGAGATGTTCTAAACTGTCTAAACACAAATTCTTTTGAGTAGTTACAAGATTGATTAGAAATTGTATTGGTGAATGGTTTTTCACTTGTTGGGCCATTGTTTGCTGCTAAGTTTCCATATCCCTTACCTGCTGTGTCCCTGGCAGTGTATTGATTAATATAATTGGTGTAAGTAGTAGCTTTAATGTTTGTAACCTGGGACCCTTGAGTTAATTCTTTTTCTTGTTATAGCCCACCACACCTTTGCTCTGTAGGAATGCAACTTTATCTAATGCTTTTTTGGAGGGTGGCTCCTGACCAACCACCTTTAGAGAAAAATAAGGTTTCTGAAGAAAAGGTCTTAAAATGTTAACAGGCCTCCGGGCCAGAAGATGATGCAAATCACCTAAGCTTTTGCATATGATAAGTTTGCAGGAAGAAAGCCTGGTTTGCTGCAAGACTCTACCCCTTCCCCCATTATCCTCTATGCATAACTTAAGGTATAAAAACTACTTTGAAAAATAAAGTGCGGGCCTTGTTCACCGAAACTTGGTCTCACCATGTCGTTCTTTCTCTTACCTTCTGGCTGAATTATTCAGCCTCTTTTCGCCACTGAATTTCCTCACTGAGCTATCCTCATTCTATTACTCTTTATATCCTTAATTAACATTTAATTAAGCAGTGGTTTCCTGATCTTCGCCTACGCCGTCTCTCCTTCGAATACCCTGGATCAGCCGGGGCTGGTCCCCGGCACGCTACCATGGCTCGAGAGCAATGACGCGCTCTCCCTCGCCACTCGCATGGAGACCCGACTTCCCTGGCGCCCCACGAGAGGCTCACTGACCTCGCCGTCGTACCTCGTGAGAAAGCGCACACTGGGGCCGCCGCTCGAGAACAACCCCAAGACTCCCCCGTCGTCGCGAGATGAGGGCCTTCGTCTCCTGCATGGCCTAGAGACCAATCTCGCGACCTCTCTCCAAAAGCCTCAGGAGGCTTGACTCCCTTTAGTCCACCCAGTGAGCTCCAAGAGATACCCGTCGCGACTCGAGAGCAGAGCGGGGTTCTTTGCTTCCACTCGAGATGGATGCCTGTCTCCCCGGGTGTGTCTGGAATGCAACCCCGAGATCCCTGTCGCCCCTGGAGAGGAACACTGGCTTCTGGACACAAGCCTAGATGAGGTCTATTGGCCCTGCAGTCACTCGAGAGAAATCCCCAGCTTTCCTTCGCAACTCGAATGGAAGATTGGACTTCCCTGGGCCTACACAAGAAGCATCCTGAATTCCCCGTCGTAATTCGAGAATCCTGCTACACCTCGAGAAAAACCACGTGGTTCCCCCGTCATCGCAAGATGTAGCCCTGTGCCGCTACAGCGTCTCAGGAGAAGTCCCACTTTAGGAATTGGAGTTCGAAACGGTACTTGTCACCCTTGATGCGACCCACAAAGTGCCCCGACATCCTGGTCTCCCTCGAGAGGAACACCGAAGTTTTCTGGCAACACTTCCTCTGAGCCTCTTCTACCCTCCTGATCTGGACAGGAGGGTCGACTCCCCTGCTTTGTCTGGAAGGGGTTCCCGGCCTTCCGGTCGCACCTCAGGATGAGGCCGGTCTCACGACGACATTCCAGACGTGGCCTCGTGGGTGGTTCCACATTCCGAAGGACCCCGATTTCCCGGTCCCCTCTTGATAAGAACCCGATGCCCGGACACCTCTTCGAACTCCACCCTGTGAATGAAGTCAACACGAAGGGGCAGTGACTCGCCCGTGCATCGTCGGGAAAAGACCCCCAGGTTCCAAATACCGCTCGACAAGTGGCCTGTCTCCCCGGGAACACCTCGAGAGGCAAGCGGAGTTCCATGCCTCAACCCAAGACGAGGCCTGACTCTCCTGTCCCAAGTCTGCAGGGACCTTGCGGTCGGAGTCTGAAGTCAGAGGAACCCTGAGGTTCCTGCCTCAACTGGAGATGAGGCCCTCTTCCAATGCACCAAACCCAGTGGAGTGCCGAGAGGCCCCTCCCACCTCCAGTTTCCCTGACTTCTCAGAGCCACCATGAGAAGCCCCCTGAGGTCACCTGCACAAGTCGAGGGACCCCAGGGTGTCCTGCCTCAACCCGAGAAAGACCTCGAGAGACCTTCTTCAACACGTCTCGAGGCCAGATTCCCCTACTATGACTTGAGAGTAAAGACGCGCTCCCCCTCGCCATTCGCATGGAGACCCGACTTCCTTGCCGCCCCACGAGAGGCTCACTGACCTCGCCGTCGTACCTCGCGAGAAACCGCACACTGGGGCCGCCGCTCGAGAACAACCCCGAGCCTCCCCCGTCGTCGCGACTTGAGGGCCTTCGTCTCCTGTATGGCCTAGAGACCAGTCTCTCGACCTCTCTCCAAACGCCTCAGGAGGCTTGACTCCCTTTAGTCCACCCAGTGAGCTCCAAGAGATACCCGTCGCGACTCAAGAGCAGAGCGGGGTTCTTTGCTCCCACTCGAGATGGATGCCTGTCTCCCCGGGTGCGTCTGGAATGCAACCCCGAGATCCCTTTCGCCCCTGGAGAGGAACATTGGCTTCTGGACACAAGCCTAGATGAGTTCTATTGGCCCTGCAGTCACTCGAGAGCAATCCCCAGCTTTCCTTCGCAACTCGAATGGAAGATTGGACTTCCCTGGGCCAACACAAGAGGCATCCTGAATTCCCCGTCGTAACTCGAGAATCCCGCTGCAACTCGAGAAAATCCACGTGGTTCCCCCGTCATCGCAAGATGAAGCCCTTTCCCGCTACAGTGTCTCAGGAGAAGTCCCACGTTAGGTATTGGAGGTCGAAACGGTACTTGGCACCCTTGATGCGACCCACAAAGTGCCCCGACATCCCGGTCTCCCTCAAGAGGAACACCGAGGTTTTCCCGCACCACTTCCTCTGAGCCCCTTCTACCCTCCTGATCTGGACAGGAGGGTCGACTCCCCTGCTTTGTCTGGAAGGGGTTCCCGGCCTTCCGGTCGCACCTCAGGATGAGGCCGGTCTCACGACGACATTCCAGACGTGGCCTCGTGGGTGGTTCCACATTCCGAAGGACCCCGATTTCCCGGTCCCCTCTTGATAAGAACCCGATGCCCGGACACCTCTTCGAACTCCACCCTGTGAATGAAGTCAACACGAAGGGGCAGTGACTCGCCCGTGCATCGTCGGGAAAAGACCCCCAGGTTCCAAATACCGCTCGACAAGTGGCCTGTCTCCCCGGGAACACCTCGAGAGGCAAGCGGAGTTCCATGCCTCAACCCAAGACGAGGCCTGACTCTCCTGTCCCAAGTCTGCAGGGACCTTGCGGTCGGAGTCTGAAGTCAGAGGAACCCTGAGGTTCCTGCCTCAACTGGAGATGAGGCCCTCTTCCAATGCACCAAACCCAGTGGAGTGCCGAGAGGCCCCTCCCACCTCCAGTTTCCCTGACTTCTCAGAGCCACCATGAGAAGCCCCCTGAGGTCACCTGCACAAGTCGAGGGACCCCAGGGTGTCCTGCCTCAACCCGAGAAAGACCTCGAGAGACCTTCTTCAACACGTCTCGAGGCCAGATTCCCCTACTATGACTTGAGAGTAATGACGCGCTCCCCCTCGCCACTCGCATGGAGACCCGACTTCCCTGGCGCCCCACGAGAGGCTCACTGACCTCGCCGTCGTACCTCGTGAGAAACCGCACACTGGGGCCGCCGCTCGAGAACAACCCCGAGACTCCCCCGTCATCGCGACATGAGGGCCTTCGTCTCCTGCATGGCCTAGAGACCAGTCTCGCGACCTCTCTCCAAACGCCTCAGGAGGCTTGACTCCCTTTAGTCCACCCAGTGAGCTCCAAGAGATACCCGTCGCGACTCAAGAGCAGAGCGGGGTTCTTTGCTCCCACTCGAGATGGATGCCTGTCTCCCCGGGTGCGTCTGGAATGCAACCCCGAGATCCCTGTCGCCCCTGGATAGGAACATTGGCTTCTGGACACAAGCCTAGATGAGGTCTATTGGCCCTGCAGTCACTGGAGAGGAGTCCCCAGCTTTCCTTCGCAACTGGAATGGAAGATTGGACTTCCCTGGGCCAACACAAGAGGCATCCTGAATTCCCCGTCGTAACTCGAGAATCCCGCTACAACTCGAGAAAAACCACGTGGTTCCCCCGTCATCGCAAGATGAAGCCCTGTCCCGCTACAGCGTCTCAGGAGAAGTCCCACGTTAGGTATTGGAGGTCGAAACGGTACTTGGCACCCTTGATGCGACCCACAAAGTGCCCCGACATCCCGGTCTCCCTCAAGAGGAACACCGAGGTTTTCCCGCAACACTTCCTCTGAGCCCCTTCTACCCTCCTGATCTGGACAGGAGGGTCGACTCCCCTGCTTTGTCTGGAAGGGGTTCCCGGCCTTCCGGTCGCACCTCAGGATGAGGCCGGTCTCACGACGACATTCCAGACGTGGCCTCGTGGGTGGTTCCACATTCCGAAGGACCCCGATTTCCCGGTCCCCTCTTGATAAGAACCCGATGCCCGGACACCTCTTCGAACTCCACCCTGTGAATGAAGTCAACACGAAGGGGCAGTGACTCGCCCGTGCATCGTCGGGAAAAGACCCCCAGGTTCCAAATACCGCTCGACAAGTGGCCTGTCTCCCCGGGAACACCTCGAGAGGCAAGCGGAGTTCCATGCCTCAACCCAAGACGAGGCCTGACTCTCCTGTCCCAAGTCTGCAGGGACCTTGCGGTCGGAGTCTGAAGTCAGAGGAACCCTGAGGTTCCTGCCTCAACTGGAGATGAGGCCCTCTTCCAATGCTCCAAACCCAGTGGAGTGCCGAGAGGCCCCTCCCACCTCCAGTTTCCCTGACTTCTCAGAGCCACCATGAGAAGCCCCCTGAGGTCACCTGCACAAGTCGAGGGACCCCAGGGTGTCCTGCCTCAACCCGAGAAAGACCTCGAGAGACCTTCTTCAACACGTCTCGAGGCCAGATTCCCCTACTGCCGTGAGCCGGCATATTGCATATTGAGTGCATATTGCATATTGCATATTGAGTGCAGCACTTTCCACAGCATCATCATTCAGGATCTGGAATAGCTCCACTGGAATTCTATCACTGCTGGGAGCCAGTGAGGAACTCCGCCCATGACAAAGGTCATGAGGAAGGAGGCTCGGCATACGCAAAGGCGGGATCGAGCTTCAGGAGTCCCCCTGGAAATTCTCGAGCATATACCCCCAAAACCAGAGTCTGCCTACTTTCTGCTTGTGCTTGCACCTAAACCTCTGACTTTACGGGAAAAGAGTTAGCTTACAGTTCCAGTTAATAATTCCTGGGTGTGACAGTGTTTAACCTACAAACTCCTTTGGAAATCCTCTAGCCTGCCTGAATAGGTTTTTCCGGCCACATGTGATTGTTCAGAGCCTCCCAACTGTGAGAGGCAGGAGATGTTCTAAACTGTCTAAACACAAATTCTTTTGAGTAGTTACAAGATTGATTAGAAATTGTATTGGTGTATGGTTTTTCACTTGTTGGGCCATTGTTTGCTGCTAAGTTTCCATATCCCTTACCTGCTGTGTCCTTGTAACCTGGGACCCTTGAGTTAATTCTTTTTCTTGTTATAGCCCCCTTTGCTCTGTAGGAATGCAACTTTATCTAATGCTTTTTTGGAGGGTGGCTCCTGACCAACCACCTTTAGAGAAAAATAAGTTTTCTGAAGAAAAGGTCTTCCTCCGGGCCAGAAGATGATGCAAATCACCTAAGCTTTTGCATATGATAAGTTTGCAGGAAGAAAGCCTGGTTTGCTGCAAGACTCTACCCCTTCCCCCATTATCCTCTATGCATAACTTAAGGTATAAAACTACTTTGAAAAATAAAGTGCGGGCCTTGTTCACCGAAACTTGGTCTCACCAACCTTCTGGCTGAATTATTCAGCCTCTTTTCCACTGAATTTCCTCACTGAGCTATCCTCATTCTATTACTCTTTATATCCTTAATTAACATTTAATTAAGCAGTGGTTTCCTGATCTTCGCCTTCGAATACCCTGGATCAGCACGCTACCATGGCTCGAGAGCAATGACGCGCTCGCCCTCGCCACTCGCATGGAGACCCGACTTCCCTGGCGCCCCACGAGAGGCTCACTGACCTCGCCGTCGTACCTCGTGAGAAAGCGCACACTGGGGCCGCCGCTCGAGAACAACCCCAAGACTCCCCCGTCATCGCGAGATGAGGGCCTTCGTCTCCTGCATGGCCTAGAGACCAATCTCGCGACCTCTCTCCAAAAGCCTCAGGAGGCTTGACTCCCTTTAGTCCACCCAGTGAGCTCCAAGAGATACCCGTCGCGACTCGAGAGCAGAGCGGGGTTCTTTGCTTCCACTCGAGATGGATGCCTGTCTCCCCGGGTGTGTCTGGAATGCAACCCCGAGATCCCTGTCGCCCCTGGAGAGGAACACTGGCTTCTGGACACAAGCCTAGATGAGGTCTATTGGCCCTGCAGTCACTCGAGAGAAATCCCCAGCTTTCCTTCGCAACTCGAATGGAAGATTGGACTTCCCTGGGCCTACACAAGAAGCATCCTGAATTCCCCGTCGTAATTCGAGAATCCTGCTACACCTCGAGAAAAACCACGTGGTTCCCCCGTCATCGCAAGATGTAGCCCTGTGCCGCTACAGCGTCTCAGGAGAAGTCCCACTTTAGGAATTGGAGTTCGAAACGGTACTTGTCACCCTTGATGCGACCCACAAAGTGCCCCGACATCCCGGTCTCCCTCGAGAGGAACACCGAAGTTTTCTGGCAACACTTCCTCTGAGCCTCTTCTACCCTCCTGATCTGGACAGGAGGGTCGACTCCCCTGCTTTGTCTGGAAGGGGTTCCCGGCCTTCCGGTCGCACCTCAGGATGAGGCCGGTCTCACGACGACATTCCAGACGTGGCCTCGTGGGTGGTTCCACATTCCGAAGGACCCCGATTTCCCGGTCCCCTCTTGATAAGAACCCGATGCCCGGACACCTCTTCGAACTCCACCCTGTGAATGAAGTCAACACGAAGGGGCAGTGACTCGCCCGTGCATCGTCGGGAAAAGACCCCCAGGTTCCAAATACCGCTCGACAAGTGGCCTGTCTCCCCGGGAACACCTCGAGAGGCAAGCGGAGTTCCATGCCTCAACCCAAGACGAGGCCTGACTCTCCTGTCCCAAGTCTGCAGGGACCTTGCGGTCGGAGTCTGAAGTCAGAGGAACCCTGAGGTTCCTGCCTCAACTGGAGATGAGGCCCTCTTCCAATGCACCAAACCCAGTGGAGTGCCGAGAGGCCCCTCCCACCTCCAGTTTCCCTGACTTCTCAGAGCCACCATGAGAAGCCCCCTGAGGTCACCTGCACAAGTCGAGGGACCCCAGGGTGTCCTGCCTCAACCCGAGAAAGACCTCGAGAGACCTTCTTCAACACGTCTCGAGGCCAGATTCCCCTACTGCCGTGAGCCGGCATATTGCATATTGAGTGCATATTGCATATTGCATATTGAGTGCAGCACTTTCCACAGCATCATCATTCAGGATCTGGAATAGCTCCACTGGAATTCTATCACTGCTGGGAGCCAGTGAGGAACTCCGCCCATGACAAAGGTCATGAGGAAGGAGGCTCGGCATACGCAAAGGCGGGATCGAGCTTCAGGAGTCCCCCTGGAAATTCTCGAGCATATACCCCCAAAACCAGAGTCTGCCTACTTTCTGCTTGTGCTTGCACCTAAACCTCTGACTTTACGGGGGCTCTCCCCCACTACCTCTCTCTGAAAAAGAGTTAGCTTACAGTTCCAGTTAATAATTCCTGGGTGTGACAGTGTTTAACCTACAAACTCCTTTGGAAATCCTCTAGCCTGCCTGAATAGGTTTTTCCGGCCACATGTGATTGTTCAGAGCCTCCCAACTGTGAGAGGCAGGAGATGTTCTAAACTGTCTAAACACAAATTCTTTTGAGTAGTTACAAGATTGATTAGAAATTGTATTGGTGAATGGTTTTTCACTTGTTGGGCCATTGTTTGCTGCTAAGTTTCCATATCCCTTACCTGCTGTGTCCCTGGCAGTGTATTGATTAATATAATTGGTGTAAGTAGTAGCTTTAATGTTTGTAACCTGGGACCCTTGAGTTAATTCTTTTTCTTGTTATAGCCCACCACACCTTTGCTCTGTAGGAATGCAACTTTATCTAATGCTTTTTTGGAGGGTGGCTCCTGACCAACCACCTTTAGAGAAAAATAAGGTTTCTGAAGAAAAGGTCTTAAAATGTTAACAGGCCTCCGGGCCAGAAGATGATGCAAATCACCTAAGCTTTTGCATATGATAAGTTTGCAGGAAGAAAGCCTGGTTTGCTGCAAGACTCTACCCCTTCCCCCATTATCCTCTATGCATAACTTAAGGTATAAAAACTACTTTGAAAAATAAAGTGCGGGCCTTGTTCACCGAAACTTGGTCTCACCATGTCGTTCTTTCTCTTACCTTCTGGCTGAATTATTCAGCCTCTTTTCGCCACTGAATTTCCTCACTGAGCTATCCTCATTCTATTACTCTTTATATCCTTAATTAACATTTAATTAAGCAGTGGTTTCCTGATCTTCGCCTACGCCGTCTCTCCTTCGAATACCCTGGATCAGCCGGGGCTGGTCCCCGGCACGCTACCATGGCTCGAGAGCAATGACGCGCTCGCCCTCGCCACTCGCATGGAGACCCGACTTCCCTGGCGCCCCACGAGAGGCTCACTGACCTCGCCGTCGTACCTCGTGAGAAAGCGCACACTGGGGCCGCCGCTCGAGAACAACCCCAAGACTCCCCCGTCATCGCGAGATGAGGGCCTTCGTCTCCTGCATGGCCTAGAGACCAATCTCGCGACCTCTCTCCAAAAGCCTCAGGAGGCTTGACTCCCTTTAGTCCACCCAGTGAGCTCCAAGAGATACCCGTCGCGACTCGAGAGCAGAGCGGGGTTCTTTGCTTCCACTCGAGATGGATGCCTGTCTCCCCGGGTGTGTCTGGAATGCAGCCCCGAGATCCCTGTCGCCCCTGGAGAGGAACACTGGCTTCTGGACACAAGCCTAGATGAGGTCTATTGGCCCTGCAGTCACTCGAGAGAAATCCCCAGCTTTCCTTCGCAACTCGAATGGAAGATTGGACTTCCCTGGGCCTACACAAGAAGCATCCTGAATTCCCCGTCGTAATTCGAGAATCCTGCTACACCTCGAGAAAAACCACGTGGTTCCCCCGTCATCGCAAGATGTAGCCCTGTGCCGCTACAGCGTCTCAGGAGAAGTCCCACTTTAGGAATTGGAGTTCGAAACGGTACTTGTCACCCTTGATGCGACCCACAAAGTGCCCCGACATCCCGGTCTCCCTCGAGAGGAACACCGAAGTTTTCTGGCAACACTTCCTCTGAGCCTCTTCTACCCTCCTGATCTGGACAGGAGGGTCGACTCCCCTGCTTTGTCTGGAAGGGGTTCCCGGCCTTCCGGTCGCACCTCAGGATGAGGCCGGTCTCACGACGACATTCCAGACGTGGCCTCGTGGGTGGTTCCACATTCCGAAGGACCCCGATTTCCCGGTCCCCTCTTGATAAGAACCCGATGCCCGGACACCTCTTCGAACTCCACCCTGTGAATGAAGTCAACACGAAGGGGCAGTGACTCGCCCGTGCATCGTCAGGAAAAGACCCCCAGGTTCCAAATACCGCTCGACAAGTGGCCTGTCTCCCCGGGAACACCTCGAGAGGCAAGCGGAGTTCCATGCCTCAACCCAAGACGAGGCCTGACTCTCCTGTCCCAAGTCTGCAGGGACCTTGCGGTCGGAGTCTGAAGTCAGAGGAACCCTGAGGTTCCTGCCTCAACTGGAGATGAGGCCCTCTTCCAATGCACCAAACCCAGTGGAGTGCCGAGAGGCCCCTCCCACCTCCAGTTTCCCTGACTTCTCAGAGCCACCATGAGAAGCCCCCTGAGGTCACCTGCACAAGTCGAGGGACCCCAGGGTGTCCTGCCTCAACCCGAGAAAGACCTCGAGAGACCTTCTTCAACACGTCTCGAGGCCAGATTCCCCTACTATGACTTGAGAGTAAAGACGCGCTCCCCCTCGCCATTCGCATGGAGACCCGACTTCCTTGCCGCCCCACGAGAGGCTCACTGACCTCGCCGTCGTACCTCGCGAGAAACCGCACACTGGGGCCGCCGCTCGAGAACAACCCCGAGCCTCCCCCGTCATCGCGACTTGAGGGCCTTCGTCTCCTGTATGGCCTAGAGACCAGTCTCTCGACCTCTCTCCAAACGCCTCAGGAGGCTTGACTCCCTTTAGTCCACCCAGTGAGCTCCAAGAGATACCCGTCGCGACTCAAGAGCAGAGCGGGGTTCTTTGCTCCCACTCGAGATGGATGCCTGTCTCCCCGGGTGCGTCTGGAATGCAACCCCGAGATCCCTTTCGCCCCTGGAGAGGAACATTGGCTTCTGGACACAAGCCTAGATGAGTTCTATTGGCCCTGCAGTCACTCGAGAGCAATCCCCAGCTTTCCTTCGCAACTCGAATGGAAGATTGGACTTCCCTGGGCCAACACAAGAGGCATCCTGAATTCCCCGTCGTAACTCGAGAATCCCGCTGCAACTCGAGAAAATCCACGTGGTTCCCCCGTCATCGCAAGATGAAGCCCTTTCCCGCTACAGTGTCTCAGGAGAAGTCCCACGTTAGGTATTGGAGGTCGAAACGGTACTTGGCACCCTTGATGCGACCCACAAAGTGCCCCGACATCCCGGTCTCCCTCAAGAGGAACACCGAGGTTTTCCCGCACCACTTCCTCTGAGCCCCTTCTACCCTCCTGATCTGGACAGGAGGGTCGACTCCCCTGCTTTGTCTGGAAGGGGTTCCCGGCCTTCCGGTCGCACCTCAGGATGAGGCCGGTCTCACGACGACATTCCAGACGTGGCCTCGTGGGTGGTTCCACATTCCGAAGGACCCCGATTTCCCGGTCCCCTCTTGATAAGAACCCGATGCCCGGACACCTCTTCGAACTCCACCCTGTGAATGAAGTCAACACGAAGGGGCAGTGACTCGCCCGTGCATCGTCGGGAAAAGACCCCCAGGTTCCAAATACCGCTCGACAAGTGGCCTGTCTCCCCGGGAACACCTCGAGAGGCAAGCGGAGTTCCATGCCTCAACCCAAGACGAGGCCTGACTCTCCTGTCCCAAGTCTGCAGGGACCTTGCGGTCGGAGTCTGAAGTCAGAGGAACCCTGAGGTTCCTGCCTCAACTGGAGATGAGGCCCTCTTCCAATGCACCAAACCCAGTGGAGTGCCGAGAGGCCCCTCCCACCTCCAGTTTCCCTGACTTCTCAGAGCCACCATGAGAAGCCCCCTGAGGTCACCTGCACAAGTCGAGGGACCCCAGGGTGTCCTGCCTCAACCCGAGAAAGACCTCGAGAGACCTTCTTCAACACGTCTCGAGGCCAGATTCCCCTACTGCCGTGAGCCGGCATATTGCATATTGAGTGCATATTGCATATTGCATATTGAGTGCAGCACTTTCCACAGCATCATCTTTCAGGATCTGGAATAGCTCCACTGGAATTCTATCACTGCTGGGAGCCAGTGAGGAACTCCGCCCATGACAAAGGTCATGAGGAAGGAGGCTCGGCATACGCAAAGGCGGGATCGAGCTTCAGGAGTCCCCCTGGAAATTCTCGAGCATATACCCCCAAAACCAGAGTCTGCCTACTTTCTGCTTGTGCTTGCACCTAAACCTCTGACTTTACGGGGGCTCTCCCCCACTACCTCTCTCTGAAAAAAGAGTTAGCTTACAGTTCCAGTTAATAATTCCTGGGTGTGACAGTGTTTAACCTACAAACTCCTTTGGAAATCCTCTAGCCTGCCTGAATAGGTTTTCCGGCCACATGTGATTGTTCAGAGCCTCCCAACTGTGAGAGGCAGGAGATGTTCTAAACTGTCTAAACACAGATTCTTTTGAGTAGTTACAAGATTGATTAGAAATTGTATTGGTGAATGGTTTTTCACTTGTTGGGCCATTGTTTGCTGCTAAGTTTCCATATCCCTTACCTGCTGTGTCCCTGGCAGTGTATTGATTAATATAATTGGTGTAAGTAGTAGCTTTAATGTTTGTAACCTGGGACCCTTGAGTTAATTCTTTTTCTTGTTATAGCCCACCACACCTTTGCTCTGTAGGAATGCAACTTTATCTAATGCTTTTTTGGAGGGTGGCTCCTGACCAACCACCTTTAGAGAAAAATAAGTTTTCTGAAGAAAAGGTCTTAAAATGTTAACAGGCCTCCGGGCCAGAAGATGATGCAAATCACCTAAGCTTTTGCATATGATAAGTTTGCAGGAAGAAAGCCTGGTTTGCTGCAAGACTCTACCCCTTCCCCCATTATCCTCTATGCATAACTTAAGGTATAAAAACTACTTTGAAAAATAAAGTGCGGGCCTTGTTCACCGAAACTTGGTCTCACCATGTCGTTCTTTCTCTTACCTTCTGGCTGAATTATTCAGCCTCTTTTCGCCACTGAATTTCCTCACTGAGCTATCCTCATTCTATTACTCTTTATATCCTTAATTAACATTTAATTAAGCAGTGGTTTCCTGATCTTCGCCTACGCCGTCTCTCCTTCGAATACCCTGGATCAGCCGGGGCTGGTCCCCGGCACCTACCATGGCTCGAGAGCAATGACGCGCTCGCCCTCGCCACTCGCATGGAGACCCGACTTCCCTGGCGCCCCACGAGAGGCTCACTGACCTCGCCGTCGTACCTCGTGAGAAAGCGCACACTGGGGCCGCCGCTCGAGAACAACCCCAAGACTCCCCCGTCATCGCGAGATGAGGGCCTTCGTCTCCTGCATGGCCTAGAGACCAATCTCGCGACCTCTCTCCAAAAGCCTCAGGAGGCTTGACTCCCTTTAGTCCACCCAGTGAGCTCCAAGAGATACCCGTCGCGACTCGAGAGCAGAGCGGGGTTCTTTGCTTCCACTCGAGATGGATGCCTGTCTCCCCGGGTGTGTCTGGAATGCAACCCCGAGATCCCTGTCGCCCCTGGAGAGGAACACTGGCTTCTGGACACAAGCCTAGATGAGGTCTATTGGCCCTGCAGTCACTCGAGAGAAATCCCCAGCTTTCCTTCGCAACTCGAATGGAAGATTGGACTTCCCTGGGCCTACACAAGAAGCATCCTGAATTCCCCGTCGTAATTCGAGAATCCTGCTACACCTCGAGAAAAACCACGTGGTTCCCCCGTCATCGCAAGATGTAGCCCTGTGCCGCTACAGCGTCTCAGGAGAAGTCCCACTTTAGGAATTGGAGTTCGAAACGGTACTTGTCACCCTTGATGCGACCCACAAAGTGCCCCGACATCCCGGTCTCCCTCGAGAGGAACACCGAAGTTTTCTGGCAACACTTCCTCTGAGCCTCTTCTACCCTCCTGATCTGGACAGGAGGGTCGACTCCCCTGCTTTGTCTGGAAGGGGTTCCCGGCCTTCCGGTCGCACCTCAGGATGAGGCCGGTCTCACGACGACATTCCAGACGTGGCCTCGTGGGTGGTTCCACATTCCGAAGGACCCCGATTTCCCGGTCCCCTCTTGATAAGAACCCGATGCCCGGACACCTCTTCGAACTCCACCCTGTGAATGAAGTCAACACGAAGGGGCAGTGACTCGCCCGTGCATCGTCGGGAAAAGACCCCCAGGTTCCAAATACCGCTCGACAAGTGGCCTGTCTCCCCGGGAACACCTCGAGAGGCAAGCGGAGTTCCATGCCTCAACCCAAGACGAGGCCTGACTCTCCTGTCCCAAGTCTGCAGGGACCTTGCGGTCGGAGTCTGAAGTCAGAGGAACCCTGAGGTTCCTGCCTCAACTGGAGATGAGGCCCTCTTCCAATGCACCAAACCCAGTGGAGTGCCGAGAGGCCCCTCCCACCTCCAGTTTCCCTGACTTCTCAGAGCCACCATGAGAAGCCCCCTGAGGTCACCTGCACAAGTCGAGGGACCCCAGGGTGTCCTGCCTCAACCCGAGAAAGACCTCGAGAGACCTTCTTCAACACGTCTCGAGGCCAGATTCCCCTACTATGACTTGAGAGTAAAGACGCGCTCCCCCTCGCCATTCGCATGGAGACCCGACTTCCTTGCCGCCCCACGAGAGGCTCACTGACCTCGCCGTCGTACCTCGCGAGAAACCGCACACTGGGGCCGCCGCTCGAGAACAACCCCGAGCCTCCCCCGTCATCGCGACTTGAGGGCCTTCGTCTCCTGTATGGCCTAGAGACCAGTCTCTCGACCTCTCTCCAAACGCCTCAGGAGGCTTGACTCCCTTTAGTCCACCCAGTGAGCTCCAAGAGATACCCGTCGCGACTCAAGAGCAGAGCGGGGTTCTTTGCTCCCACTCGAGATGGATGCCTGTCTCCCCGGGTGCGTCTGGAATGCAACCCCGAGATCCCTTTCGCCCCTGGAGAGGAACATTGGCTTCTGGACACAAGCCTAGATGAGTTCTATTGGCCCTGCAGTCACTCGAGAGCAATCCCCAGCTTTCCTTCGCAACTCGAATGGAAGATTGGACTTCCCTGGGCCAACACAAGAGGCATCCTGAATTCCCCGTCGTAACTCGAGAATCCCGCTGCAACTCGAGAAAATCCACGTGGTTCCCCCGTCATCGCAAGATGAAGCCCTTTCCCGCTACAGTGTCTCAGGAGAAGTCCCACGTTAGGTATTGGAGGTCGAAACGGTACTTGGCACCCTTGATGCGACCCACAAAGTGCCCCGACATCCCGGTCTCCCTCAAGAGGAACACCGAGGTTTTCCCGCACCACTTCCTCTGAGCCCCTTCTACCCTCCTGATCTGGACAGGAGGGTCGACTCCCCTGCTTTGTCTGGAAGGGGTTCCCGGCCTTCCGGTCGCACCTCAGGATGAGGCCGGTCTCACGACGACATTCCAGACGTGGCCTCGTGGGTGGTTCCACATTCCGAAGGACCCCGATTTCCCGGTCCCCTCTTGATAAGAACCCGATGCCCGGACACCTCTTCGAACTCCACCCTGTGAATGAAGTCAACACGAAGGGGCAGTGACTCGCCCGTGCATCGTCGGGAAAAGACCCCCAGGTTCCAAATACCGCTCGACAAGTGGCCTGTCTCCCCGGGAACACCTCGAGAGGCAAGCGGAGTTCCATGCCTCAACCCAAGACGAGGCCTGACTCTCCTGTCCCAAGTCTGCAGGGACCTTGCGGTCGGAGTCTGAAGTCAGAGGAACCCTGAGGTTCCTGCCTCAACTGGAGATGAGGCCCTCTTCCAATGCACCAAACCCAGTGGAGTGCCGAGAGGCCCCTCCCACCTCCAGTTTCCCTGACTTCTCAGAGCCACCATGAGAAGCCCCCTGAGGTCACCTGCACAAGTCGAGGGACCCCAGGGTGTCCTGCCTCAACCCGAGAAAGACCTCGAGAGACCTTCTTCAACACGTCTCGAGGCCAGATTCCCCTACTGCCGTGAGCCGGCATATTGCATATTGAGTGCATATTGCATATTGCATATTGAGTGCAGCACTTTCCACAGCATCATCATTCAGGATCTGGAATAGCTCCACTGGAATTCTATCACTGCTGGGAGCCAGTGAGGAACTCCGCCCATGACAAAGGTCATGAGGAAGGAGGCTCGGCATACGCAAAGGCGGGATCGAGCTTCAGGAGTCCCCCTGGAAATTCTCGAGCATATACCCCCAAAACCAGAGTCTGCCTACTTTCTGCTTGTGCTTGCACCTAAACCTCTGACTTTACGGGGGCTCTCCCCCACTACCTCTCTCTGAAAAAGAGTTAGCTTACAGTTCCAGTTAATAATTCCTGGGTGTGACAGTGTTTAACCTACAAACTCCTTTGGAAATCCTCTAGCCTGCCTGAATAGGTTTTTCCGGCCACATGTGATTGTTCAGAGCCTCCCAACTGTGAGAGGCAGGAGATGTTCTAAACTGTCTAAACACAAATTCTTTTGAGTAGTTACAAGATTGATTAGAAATTGTATTGGTGAATGGTTTTTCACTTGTTGGGCCATTGTTTGCTGCTAAGTTTCCATATCCCTTACCTGCTGTGTCCCTGGCAGTGTATTGATTAATATAATTGGTGTAAGTAGTAGCTTTAATGTTTGTAACCTGGGACCCTTGAGTTAATTCTTTTTCTTGTTATAGCCCACCACACCTTTGCTCTGTAGGAATGCAACTTTATCTAATGCTTTTTTGGAGGGTGGCTCCTGACCAACCACCTTTAGAGAAAAATAAGTTTTCTGAAGAAAAGGTCTTAAAATGTTAACAGGCCTCCGGGCCAGAAGATGATGCAAATCACCTAAGCTTTTGCATATGATAAGTTTGCAGGAAGAAAGCCTGGTTTGCTGCAAGACTCTACCCCTTCCCCCATTATCCTCTATGCATAACTTAAGGTATAAAAACTGCTTTGAAAAATAAAGTGCGGGCCTTGTTCACCGAAACTTGGTCTCACCATGTCGTTCTTTCTCTTACCTTCTGGCTGAATTATTCAGCCTCTTTTCGCCACTGAATTTCCTCACTGAGCTATCCTCATTCTATTACTCTTTATATCCTTAATTAACATTTAATTAAGCAGTGGTTTCCTGATCTTCGCCTACGCCGTCTCTCCTTCGAATACCCTGGATCAGCCGGGGCTGGTCCCCGGCACGCTACCATGGCTCGAGAGCAATGACGCGCTCGCCCTCGCCACTCGCATGGAGACCCGACTTCCCTGGCGCCCCACGAGAGGCTCACTGACCTCGCCGTCGTACCTCGTGAGAAAGCGCACACTGGGGCCGCCGCTCGAGAACAACCCCAAGACTCCCCCGTCATCGCGAGATGAGGGCCTTCGTCTCCTGCATGGCCTAGAGACCAATCTCGCGACCTCTCTCCAAAAGCCTCAGGAGGCTTGACTCCCTTTAGTCCACCCAGTGAGCTCCAAGAGATGCCCGTCGCGACTCGAGAGCAGAGCGGGGTTCTTTGCTTCCACTCGAGATGGATGCCTGTCTCCCCGGGTGTGTCTGGAATGCAACCCCGAGATCCCTGTCGCCCCTGGAGAGGAACACTGGCTTCTGGACACAAGCCTAGATGAGGTCTATTGGCCCTGCAGTCACTCGAGAGCAATCCCCAGCTTTCCTTCGCAACTCGAATGGAAGATTGGACTTCCCTGGGCCTACACAAGAAGCATCCTGAATTCCCCGTCGTAATTCGAGAATCCTGCTACACCTCGAGAAAAACCACGTGGTTCCCCCGTCATCGCAAGATGTAGCCCTGTGCCGCTACAGCGTCTCAGGAGAAGTCCCACTTTAGGAATTGGAGTTCGAAACGGTACTTGTCACCCTTGATGCGACCCACAAAGTGCCCCGACATCCCGGTCTCCCTCGAGAGGAACACCGAAGTTTTCTGGCAACACTTCCTCTGAGCCTCTTCTACCCTCCTGATCTGGACAGGAGGGTCGACTCCCCTGCTTTGTCTGGAAGGGGTTCCCGGCCTTCCGGTCGCACCTCAGGATGAGGCCGGTCTCACGACGACATTCCAGACGTGGCCTCGTGGGTGGTTCCACATTCCGAAGGACCCCGATTTCCCGGTCCCCTCTTGATAAGAACCCGATGCCCGGACACCTCTTCGAACTCCACCCTGTGAATGAAGTCAACACGAAGGGGCAGTGACTCGCCCGTGCATCGTCGGGAAAAGACCCCCAGGTTCCAAATACCGCTCGACAAGTGGCCTGTCTCCCCGGGAACACCTCGAGAGGCAAGCGGAGTTCCATGCCTCAACCCAAGACGAGGCCTGACTCTCCTGTCCCAAGTCTGCAGGGACCTTGCGGTCGGAGTCTGAAGTCAGAGGAACCCTGAGGTTCCTGCCTCAACTGGAGATGAGGCCCTCTTCCAATGCACCAAACCCAGTGGAGTGCCGAGAGGCCCCTCCCACCTCCAGTTTCCCTGACTTCTCAGAGCCACCATGAGAAGCCCCCTGAGGTCACCTGCACAAGTCGAGGGACCCCAGGGTGTCCTGCCTCAACCCGAGAAAGACCTCGAGAGACCTTCTTCAACACGTCTCGAGGCCAGATTCCCCTACTATGACTTGAGAGTAAAGACGCGCTCCCCCTCGCCATTCGCATGGAGACCCGACTTCCTTGCCGCCCCACGAGAGGCTCACTGACCTCGCCGTCGTACCTCGCGAGAAACCGCACACTGGGGCCGCCGCTCGAGAACAACCCCGAGCCTCCCCCGTCATCGCGACTTGAGGGCCTTCGTCTCCTGTATGGCCTAGAGACCAGTCTCTCGACCTCTCTCCAAACGCCTCAGGAGGCTTGACTCCCTTTAGTCCACCCAGTGAGCTCCAAGAGATACCCGTCGCGACTCAAGAGCAGAGCGGGGTTCTTTGCTCCCACTCGAGATGGATGCCTGTCTCCCCGGGTGCGTCTGGAATGCAACCCCGAGATCCCTTTCGCCCCTGGAGAGGAACATTGGCTTCTGGACACAAGCCTAGATGAGTTCTATTGGCCCTGCAGTCACTCGAGAGCAATCCCCAGCTTTCCTTCGCAACTCGAATGGAAGATTGGACTTCCCTGGGCCAACACAAGAGGCATCCTGAATTCCCCGTCGTAACTCGAGAATCCCGCTGCAACTCGAGAAAATCCACGTGGTTCCCCCGTCATCGCAAGATGAAGCCCTTTCCCGCTACAGTGTCTCAGGAGAAGTCCCACGTTAGGTATTGGAGGTCGAAACGGTACTTGGCACCCTTGATGCGACCCACAAAGTGCCCCGACATCCCGGTCTCCCTCAAGAGGAACACCGAGGTTTTCCCGCACCACTTCCTCTGAGCCCCTTCTACCCTCCTGATCTGGACAGGAGGGTCGACTCCCCTGCTTTGTCTGGAAGGGGTTCCCGGCCTTCCGGTCGCACCTCAGGATGAGGCCGGTCTCACGACGACATTCCAGACGTGGCCTCGTGGGTGGTTCCACATTCCGAAGGACCCCGATTTCCCGGTCCCCTCTTGATAAGAACCCGATGCCCGGACACCTCTTCGAACTCCACCCTGTGAATGAAGTCAACACGAAGGGGCAGTGACTCGCCCGTGCATCGTCGGGAAAAGACCCCCAGGTTCCAAATACCGCTCGACAAGTGGCCTGTCTCCCCGGGAACACCTCGAGAGGCAAGCGGAGTTCCATGCCTCAACCCAAGACGAGGCCTGACTCTCCTGTCCCAAGTCTGCAGGGACCTTGCGGTCGGAGTCTGAAGTCAGAGGAACCCTGAGGTTCCTGCCTCAACTGGAGATGAGGCCCTCTTCCAATGCACCAAACCCAGTGGAGTGCCGAGAGGCCCCTCCCACCTCCAGTTTCCCTGACTTCTCAGAGCCACCATGAGAAGCCCCCTGAGGTCACCTGCACAAGTCGAGGGACCCCAGGGTGTCCTGCCTCAACCCGAGAAAGACCTCGAGAGACCTTCTTCAACACGTCTCGAGGCCAGATTCCCCTACTGCCGTGAGCCGGCATATTGCATATTGAGTGCATATTGCATATTGCATATTGAGTGCAGCACTTTCCACAGCATCATCATTCAGGATCTGGAATAGCTCCACTGGAATTCTATCACTGCTGGGAGCCAGTGAGGAACTCCGCCCATGACAAAGGTCATGAGGAAGGAGGCTCGGCATACGCAAAGGCGGGATCGAGCTTCAGGAGTCCCCCTGGAAATTCTCGAGCATATACCCCCAAAACCAGAGTCTGCCTACTTTCTGCTTGTGCTTGCACCTAAACCTCTGACTTTACGGGGGCTCTCCCCCACTACCTCTCTCTGAAAAAAGAGTTAGCTTACAGTTCCAGTTAATAATTCCTGGGTGTGACAGTGTTTAACCTACAAACTCCTTTGGAAATCCTCTAGCCTGCCTGAATAGGTTTTTCCGGCCACATGTGATTGTTCAGAGCCTCCCAACTGTGAGAGGCAGGAGATGTTCTAAACTGTCTAAACACAAATTCTTTTGAGTAGTTACAAGATTGATTAGAAATTGTATTGGTGAATGGTTTTTCACTTGTTGGGCCATTGTTTGCTGCTAAGTTTCCATATCCCTTACCTGCTGTGTCCCTGGCAGTGTATTGATTAATATAATTGGTGTAAGTAGTAGCTTTAATGTTTGTAACCTGGGACCCTTGAGTTAATTCTTTTTCTTGTTATAGCCCACCACACCTTTGCTCTGTAGGAATGCAACTTTATCTAATGCTTTTTTGGAGGGTGGCTCCTGACCAACCACCTTTAGAGAAAAATAAGTTTTCTGAAGAAAAGGTCTTAAAATGTTAACAGGCCTCCGGGCCAGAAGATGATGCAAATCACCTAAGCTTTTGCATATGATAAGTTTGCAGGAAGAAAGCCTGGTTTGCTGCAAGACTCTACCCCTTCCCCCATTATCCTCTATGCATAACTTAAGGTATAAAAACTACTTTGAAAAATAAAGTGCGGGCCTTGTTCACCGAAACTTGGTCTCACCATGTCGTTCTTTCTCTTACCTTCTGGCTGAATTATTCAGCCTCTTTTCGCCACTGAATTTCCTCACTGAGCTATCCTCATTCTATTACTCTTTATATCCTTAATTAACATTTAATTAAGCAGTGGTTTCCTGATCTTCGCCTACGCCGTCTCTCCTTCGAATACCCTGGATCAGCCGGGGCTGGTCCCCGGCACCCTACCATGGCTCGAGAGCAATGACGCGCTCGCCCTCGCCACTCGCATGGAGACCCGACTTCCCTGGCGCCCCACGAGAGGCTCACTGACCTCGCCGTCGTACCTCGTGAGAAAGCGCACACTGGGGCCGCCGCTGGAGAACAACCCCAAGACTCCCCCGTCATCGCGAGATGAGGGCCTTAGTCTCCTGCATGGCCTAGAGACCAATCTCGCGACCTCTCTCCAAAAGCCTCAGGAGGCTTGACTCCCTTTAGTCCACCCAGTGAGCTCCAAGAGATACCCGTCGCGACTCGAGAGCAGAGCGGGGTTCTTTGCTTCCACTCGAGATGGATGCCTGTCTCCCCGGGTGTGTCTGGAATGCAACCCCGAGATCCCTGTCGCCCCTGGAGAGGAACACTGGCTTCTGGACACAAGCCTAGATGAGGTCTATTGGCCCTGCAGTCACTCGAGAGAAATCCCCAGCTTTCCTTCGCAGCTCGAATGGAAGATTGGACTTCCCTGGGCCTACACAAGAAGCATCCTGAATTCCCCGTCGTAATTCGAGAATCCTGCTACACCTCGAGAAAAACCACGTGGTTCCCCCGTCATCGCAAGATGTAGCCCTGTGCCGCTACAGCGTCTCAGGAGAAGTCCCACTTTAGGAATTGGAGTTCGAAACGGTACTTGTCACCCTTGATGCGACCCACAAAGTGCCCCGACATCCCGGTCTCCCTCGAGAGGAACACCGAAGTTTTCTGGCAACACTTCCTCTGAGCCTCTTCTACCCTCCTGATCTGGACAGGAGGGTCGGCTCCCCTGCTTTGTCTGGAAGGGGTTCCCGGCCTTCCGGTCGCACCTCAGGATGAGGCCGGTCTCACGACGACATTCCAGACGTGGCCTCGTGGGTGGTTCCACATTCCGAAGGACCCCGATTTCCCGGTCCCCTCTTGATAAGAACCCGATGCCCGGACACCTCTTCGAACTCCACCCTGTGAATGAAGTCAACACGAAGGGGCAGTGACTCGCCCGTGCATCGTCGGGAAAAGACCCCCAGGTTCCAAATACCGCTCGACAAGTGGCCTGTCTCCCCGGGAACACCTCGAGAGGCAAGCGGAGTTCCATGCCTCAACCCAAGACGAGGCCTGACTCTCCTGTCCCAAGTCTGCAGGGACCTTGCGGTCGGAGTCTGAAGTCAGAGGAACCCTGAGGTTCCTGCCTCAACTGGAGATGAGGCCCTCTTCCAATGCACCAAACCCAGTGGAGTGCCGAGAGGCCCCTCCCACCTCCAGTTTCCCTGACTTCTCAGAGCCACCATGAGAAGCCCCCTGAGGTCACCTGCACAAGTCGAGGGACCCCAGGGTGTCCTGCCTCAACCCGAGAAAGACCTCCAGAGACCTTCTTCAACACGTCTCGAGGCCAGATTCCCCTACTATGACTTGAGGGTAAAGACGCGCTCCCCCTCGCCATTCGCATGGAGACCCGACTTCCTTGCCGCCCCACGAGAGGCTCACTGACCTCGCCGTCGTACCTCGCGAGAAACCGCACACTGGGGCCGCCGCTCGAGAACAACCCCGAGCCTCCCCCGTCATCGCGACTTGAGGGCCTTCGTCTCCTGTATGGCCCAGAGACCAGTCTCTCGACCTCTCTCCAAACGCCTCAGGAGGCTTGACTCCCTTTAGTCCACCCAGTGAGCTCCAAGAGATACCCGTCGCGACTCAAGAGCAGAGCGGGGTTCTTTGCTCCCACTCGAGATGGATGCCTGTCTCCCCGGGTGCGTCTGGAATGCAACCCCGAGATCCCTTTCGCCCCTGGAGAGGAACATTGGCTTCTGGACACAAGCCTAGATGAGTTCTATTGGCCCTGCAGTCACTCGAGAGCAATCCCCAGCTTTCCTTCGCAACTCGAATGGAAGATTGGACTTCCCTGGGCCAACACAAGAGGCATCCTGAATTCCCCGTCGTAACTCGAGAATCCCGCTGCAACTCGAGAAAATCCACGTGGTTCCCCCGTCATCGCAAGATGAAGCCCTTTCCCGCTACAGTGTCTCAGGAGAAGTCCCACGTTAGGTATTGGAGGTCGAAACGGTACTTGGCACCCTTGATGCGACCCACAAAGTGCCCCGACATCCCGGTCTCCCTCAAGAGGAACACCGAGGTTTTCCCGCACCACTTCCTCTGAGCCCCTTCTACCCTCCTGATCTGGACAGGAGGGTCGACTCCCCTGCTTTGTCTGGAAGGGGTTCCCGGCCTTCCGGTCGCACCTCAGGATGAGGCCGGTCTCACGACGACATTCCAGACGTGGCCTCGTGGGTGGTTCCACATTCCGAAGGACCCCGATTTCCCGGTCCCCTCTTGATAAGAACCCGATGCCCGGACACCTCTTCGAACTCCACCCTGTGAATGAAGTCAACACGAAGGGGCAGTGACTCGCCCGTGCATCGTCGGGAAAAGACCCCCAGGTTCCAAATACCGCTCGACAAGTGGCCTGTCTCCCCGGGAACACCTCGAGAGGCAAGCGGAGTTCCATGCCTCAACCCAAGACGAGGCCTGACTCTCCTGTCCCAAGTCTGCAGGGACCTTGCGGTCGGAGTCTGAAGTCAGAGGAACCCTGAGGTTCCTGCCTCAACTGGAGATGAGGCCCTCTTCCAATGCACCAAACCCAGTGGAGTGCCGAGAGGCCCCTCCCACCTCCAGTTTCCCTGACTTCTCAGAGCCACCATGAGAAGCCCCCTGAGGTCACCTGCACGAGTCGAGGGACCCCAGGGTGTCCTGCCTCAACCCGAGAAAGACCTCGAGAGACCTTCTTCAACACGTCTCGAGGCCAGATTCCCCTACTGCCGTGAGCCGGCATATTGCATATTGAGTGCATATTGCATATTGCATATTGAGTGCAGCACTTTCCACAGCATCATCATTCAGGATCTGGAATAGCTCCACTGGAATTCTATCACTGCTGGGAGCCAGTGAGGAACTCCGCCCATGACAAAGGTCATGAGGAAGGAGGCTCGGCATACGCAAAGGCGGGATCGAGCTTCAGGAGTCCCCCTGGAAATTCTCGAGCATATACCCCCAAAACCAGAGTCTGCCTACTTTCTGCTTGTGCTTGCACCTAAACCTCTGACTTTACGGGGGCTCTGCCCCACTACCTCTCTCTGAAAAAGAGTTAGCTTACAGTTCCAGTTAATAATTCCTGGGTGTGACAGTGTTTAACCTACAAACTCCTTTGGAAATCCTCTAGCCTGCCTGAATAGGTTTTTCCGGCCACATGTGATTGTTCAGAGCCTCCCAACTGTGAGAGGCAGGAGATGTTCTAAACTGTCTAAACACAGATTCTTTTGAGTAGTTACAAGATTGATTAGAAATTGTATTGGTGAATGGTTTTTCACTTGTTGGGCCATTGTTTGCTGCTAAGTTTCCATATCCCTTACCTGCTGTGTCCCTGGCAGTGTATTGATTAATATAATTGGTGTAAGTAGTAGCTTTAATGTTTGTAACCTGGGACCCTTGAGTTAATTCTTTTTCTTGTTATAGCCCACCACACCTTTGCTCTGTAGGAATGCAACTTTATCTAATGCTTTTTGGAGGGTGGCTCCTGACCAACCACCTTTAGAGAAAAATAAGTTTTCTGAAGAAAAGGTCTTAAAATGTTAACAGGCCTCCGGGCCAGAAGATGATACAAATCACCTAAGCTTTTGCATATGATAAGTTTGCAGGAAGAAAGCCTGGTTTGCTGCAAGACTCTACCCCTTCCCCCATTATCCTCTATGCATAACTTAAGGTATAAAAACTACTTTGAAAAATAAAGTGCGGGCCTTGTTCACCGAAACTTGGTCTCACCATGTCGTTCTTTCTCTTACCTTCTGGCTGAATTATTCAGCCTCTTTTCGCCACTGAATTTCCTCACTGGGCTATCCTCATTCTATTACTCTTTATATCCTTAATTAACATTTAATTAAGCAGTGGTTTCCTGATCTTCGCCTACGCCGTCTCCTTCGAATACCCTGGATCAGCCGGGGCTGGTCCCAGGCTACCATGGCTCGAGAGCAATGACGCGCTCCCCCTCGCCACTCCCATGGAGACCCGACTTCCCTGTCGCCCCACGAGAGGCTCACTGAGCTCGCCGTCGTACCTCGTGAGAAAGCCCACACTGGGGCCGCCGCTCGAGAAAAACCCCGAGACTCCCCCGTCATCGTGAGATGAGGGCCTTCGTCTCCTGCATGGCCTAGAGACCAATCTCGCGACCTCTCTCCAAACGCCTCAGGAGGCTTGACTCCCTTTAGTCCACTCAGTGAGCTCCAAGAGATACCCGTCGCGACTCGAGAGCAGAGCGGGGTTCTTTGCTTCCACTCGAGATGAATGCCTGTCTCCCCGGGTGCGTCTGGAATGCATCCCCGAGATCCCTGTCGCCCCTGGAGAGGAACCTTGGCTTCTGGACACAAGCCTAAATGAGGTCTATTGGCCCTGCAGTCACTCGAGAGCAATCCCCAGCTTTCCTTCGCAACTCGAATGGAAGATTGGACTTCCCTGGGCCAACACATGAGGCATCCTGAATTCCCCGTCGTAACTCGAGAATCCCGCCGAACCACGACAAAAACCACGTGGTTCCCCCGTCATCGCAAGATGAAGCCCTGTGCCGCTACAGCGTCTCAGGAGAAGTCCCACTTTAGGTATTGGAGGTCGAAACGGTACTTGGCACCCTTGATGCGACCCACAAAGTGCCCCGACATCCCGGTCTCCCTCGAGAGGAACACCGAGGTTTTCTGGCAACACTTCCTCTGAGCCTCTTCTACCCTCGTGATCTGGACAGGAGGGTCGACTCCCCTGCCTTGTCTGGAAGGGGTTCCCGACCTTCCGGTCGCACCTCAGGATGAGGCCGTTCTCTTGACAACACTCCAGACTTGGCCTCGTGGGTGCTTCCACATTCCGAAGGACCCCGATTTCCTGGTCCCCTCTTGATAAGAACCCGATGCCCGGACACCTCTTCGAACTTCACCCTGTGAATGAAGTCAACACGAAGGGGCAGTGACTCGCCCGTGCATCGTCGGGAAAAGACCCCCAGGTTCCAAATACCGCTCGACAAGTGGCCTGTCTCCCCGGGAACACCTCGAGAGGCAAGCGGAGTTCCATGCCTCAGCCCAAGACGAGGCCTGACTCTCCTGTCCCAAGTCTGCAGGGACCTTGCGGTCGGAGTCTGAAGTCAGAGGAACCCTGAGGTTCCTGCCTCAACTGGAGATGAGGCCCTCTTCCAATGCACCAAAGCCAGTGGAGTGCCGAGAAGCCCCTCCCACCTCCAGTTTCCCTGACTTCTCAGAGCCACCATGAGAAGCCCCCTGAGGTCACCTGCACAAGTCGAGGGACCCCAGGGTGTCCTGCCTCAACCCGAGAAAGACCTCGAGAGACCTTCTTCAACACGTCTCGAGGCCAGATTCCCCTACTATGACTTGAGAGTAAAGACGCCGCTCCCCCTCGCCATTCGCATGGAGACCCGACTTCCTTGCCGCCCCACGAGAGGCTCACTGACCTCGCCGTCGTACCTCGCGAGAAACCGCACACTGGGGCCGCCGCTCGAGAACAACCCCGAGCCTCCCCCGTCATCGCGACTTGAGGGGCCTTCGTCTCCTGCATGGCCTAGAGACCAGTCTCTCGACCTCTCTCCAAACGCCTCAGGAGGCTTGACTCCCTTTAGTCCACCCAGTGAGCTCCAAGAGATACCCGTCGCGACTCAAGAGCAGAGCGGGCTTCTTTGCTTCCACTCGAGATGGATGCCTGTCTCCCCGGGTGCGTCTGGAATGCAACCCCGAGATCCCTGTCGCCCCTGGAGAGGAACACTGGCTTCTGGACACAAGCCTAGATGAGGTCTATTGGCCCTGCAGTCACTCGAGAGCAATCCCCAGCTTTCCTTCGCAACTCGAATGGAAGATTGGACTTCCCTGGGCCAACACAAGAGGCATCCTGAATTCCCCGTCGTAACTCGAGAATCCCGCTGCAACTCGAGAAAATCCACGTGGTTCCCCCGTCATCGCAAGATGAAGCCCTTTCCCGCTACAGTGTCTCAGGAGAAGTCCCACGTTAGGTATTGGAGTTCGAAACGGAACTTGGCACCCTTGATGCGACCCACAAAGTTCCCCGACATCCCGGTCTCCCTCGAGAGGAACACCGAGGTTTTCCCGCACCACTTCCTCTGAGCCCCTTCTACCCTCCTGATCTGGACAGGAGGGTCGACTCCCCTGCTTTGTCTGGAAGGGGTTCCCGGCCTTCCGGACGCACCTCAGGATGAGGCCGGTCTCACGACGACATTCCAGACGTGGCCTCGTGGGTGGTTCCACATTCCGAAGGACCCCGATTTCCCGGTCCCCTCTTGATAAGAACCCGATGCCCGGACACCTCTTCGAACTCCACCCTGTGAATGAAGTCAACACGAAGGGGCAGTGACTCGCCCGTGCATCGTCGGGAAAAGACCCCCAGGTTCCAAATACCGCTCGACAAGTGGCCTGTCTCCCCGGGAACACCTCGAGAGGCAAGCGGAGTTCCATGCCTCAACCCAAGACGAGGCCTGACTCTCCTGTCCCAAGTCTGCAGGGACCTTGCGGTCGGAGTCTGAAGTCAGAGGAACCCTGAGGTTCCTGCCTCAACTGGAGATGAGGCCCTCTTCCAATGCACCAAACCCAGTGGAGTGCCGAGAGGCCCCTCCCACCTCCAGTTTCCCTGACTTCTCAGAGCCACCATGAGAAGCCCCCTGAGGTCACCTGCACAAGTCGAGGGACCCCAGGGTGTCCTGCCTCAACCCGAGAAAGACCTCGAGAGACCTTCTTCAACACGTCTCGAGGCCAGATTCCCCTACTGCCGTGAGCCGGCATATTGCATATTGAGTGCATATTGCATATTGCATATTGAGTGCAGCACTTTCCACAGCATCATCTTTCAGGATCTGGAATAGCTCCACTGGAATTCTATCACTGCTGGGAGCCAGTGAGGAACTCCGCCCATGACAAAGGTCATGAGGAAGGAGGCTCGGCATACGCAAAGGCGGGATCGAGCTTCAGGAGTCCCCCTGGAAATTCTCGAGCATATACCCCCAAAACCAGAGTCTGCCTACTTTCTGCTTGTGCTTGCACCTAAACCTCTGACTTTACGGGGGCTCTCCCCCACTACCTCTCTCTGAAAAAGAGTTAGCTTACAGTTCCAGTTAATAATTCCTGGGTGTGACAGTGTTTAACCTACAAACTCCTTTGGAAATCCTCTAGCCTGCCTGAATAGGTTTTTCCGGCCACATGTGATTGTTCAGAGCCTCCCAACTGTGAGAGGCAGGAGATGTTCTAAACTGTCTAAACACAGATTCTTTTGAGTAGTTACAAGATTGATTAGAAATTGTATTGGTGAATGGTTTTTCACTTGTTGGGCCATTGTTTGCTGCTAAGTTTCCATATCCCTTACCTGCTGTGTCCCTGGCAGTGTATTGATTAATATAATTGGTGTAAGTAGTAGCTTTAATGTTTGTAACCTGGGACCCTTGAGTTAATTCTTTTTCTTGTTATAGCCCACCACACCTTTGCTCTGTAGGAATGCAACTTTATCTAATGCTTTTTTGGAGGGTGGCTCCTGACCAACCACCTTTAGAGAAAAATAAGGTTTCTGAAGAAAAGGTCTTAAAATGTTAACAGGCCTCCGGGCCAGAAGATGATGCAAATCACCTAAGCTTTTGCATATGATAAGTTTGCAGGAAGAAAGCCTGGTTTGCTGCAAGACTCTACCCCTTCCCCCATTATCCTCTATGCATAACTTAAGGTATAAAAACTACTTTGAAAAATAAAGTGCGGGCCTTGTTCACCGAAACTTGGTCTCACCATGTCGTTCTTTCTCTTACCTTCTGGCTGAATTATTCAGCCTCTTTTCGCCACTGAATTTCCTCACTGAGCTATCCTCATTCTATTACTCTTTATATCCTTAATTAACATTTAATTAAGCAGTGGTTTCCTGATCTTCGCCTACGCCGTCTCTCCTTCGAATACCCTGGATCAGCCGGGGCTGGTCCCCGGCACGCTACCATGGCTCGAGAGCAATGACGCGCTCGCCCTCGCCACTCGCATGGAGACCCGACTTCCCTGGCGCCCCACGAGAGGCTCACTGACCTCGCCGTCGTACCTCGTGAGAAAGCGCACACTGGGGCCGCCGCTCGAGAACAACCCCAAGACTCCCCCGTCATCGCGAGATGAGGGCCTTCGTCTCCTGCATGGCCTAGAGACCAATCTCGCGACCTCTCTCCAAAAGCCTCAGGAGGCTTGACTCCCTTTAGTCCACCCAGTGAGCTCCAAGAGATACCCGTCGCGACTCGAGAGCAGAGCGGGGTTCTTTGCTTCCACTCGAGATGGATGCCTGTCTCCCCGGGTGTGTCTGGAATGCAACCCCGAGATCCCTGTCGCCCCTGGAGAGGAACACTGGCTTCTGGACACAAGCCTAGATGAGGTCTATTGGCCCTGCAGTCACTCGAGAGAAATCCCCAGCTTTCCTTCGCAACTCGAATGGAAGATTGGACTTCCCTGGGCCTACACAAGAAGCATCCTGAATTCCCCGTCGTAATTCGAGAATCCTGCTACACCTCGAGAAAAACCACGTGGTTCCCCCGTCATCGCAAGATGTAGCCCTGTGCCGCTACAGCGTCTCAGGAGAAGTCCCACTTTAGGAATTGGAGTTCGAAACGGTACTTGTCACCCTTGATGCGACCCACAAAGTGCCCCGACATCCCGGTCTCCCTCGAGAGGAACACCGAGTTTTCCGGCAACACTTCCTCTGAGCCTCTTCTACCCTCCTGATCTGGACAGGAGGGTCGACTCCCCTGCTTTGTCTGGAAGGGGTTCCCGGCCTTCCGGTCGCACCTCAGGATGAGGCCGGTCTCACGACGACATTCCAGACGTGGCCTCGTGGGTGGTTCCACATTCCGAAGGACCCCGATTTCCCGGTCCCCTCTTGATAAGAACCCGATGCCCGGACACCTCTTCGAACTCCACCCTGTGAATGAAGTCAACACGAAGGGGCAGTGACTCGCCCGTGCATCGTCGGGAAAAGACCCCCAGGTTCCAAATACCGCTCGACAAGTGGCCTGTCTCCCCGGGAACACCTCGAGAGGCAAGCGGAGTTCCATGCCTCAACCCAAGACGAGGCCTGACTCTCCTGTCCCAAGTCTGCAGGGACCTTGCGGTCGGAGTCTGAAGTCAGAGGAACCCTGAGGTTCCTGCCTCAACTGGAGATGAGGCCCTCTTCCAATGCACCAAACCCAGTGGAGTGCCGAGAGGCCCCTCCCACCTCCAGTTTCCCTGACTTCTCAGAGCCACCATGAGAAGCCCCCTGAGGTCACCTGCACAAGTCGAGGGACCCCAGGGTGTCCTGCCTCAACCCGAGAAAGACCTCGAGAGACCTTCTTCAACACGTCTCGAGGCCAGATTCCCCTACTATGACTTGAGAGTAAAGACGCGCTCCCCCTCGCCATTCGCATGGAGACCCGACTTCCTTGCCGCCCCACGAGAGGCTCACTGACCTCGCCGTCGTACCTCGCGAGAAACCGCACACTGGGGCCGCCGCTCGAGAACAACCCCGAGCCTCCCCCGTCATCGCGACTTGAGGGCCTTCGTCTCCTGTATGGCCTAGAGACCAGTCTCTCGACCTCTCTCCAAACGCCTCAGGAGGCTTGACTCCCTTTAGTCCACCCAGTGAGCTCCAAGAGATACCCGTCGCGACTCAAGAGCAGAGCGGGGTTCTTTGCTCCCACTCGAGATGGATGCCTGTCTCCCCGGGTGCGTCTGGAATGCAACCCCGAGATCCCTTTCGCCCCTGGAGAGGAACATTGGCTTCTGGACACAAGCCTAGATGAGTTCTATTGGCCCTGCAGTCACTCGAGAGCAATCCCCAGCTTTCCTTCGCAACTCGAATGGAAGATTGGACTTCCCTGGGCCAACACAAGAGGCATCCTGAATTCCCCGTCGTAACTCGAGAATCCCGCTGCAACTCGAGAAAATCCACGTGGTTCCCCCGTCATCGCAAGATGAAGCCCTTTCCCGCTACAGTGTCTCAGGAGAAGTCCCACGTTAGGTATTGGAGGTCGAAACGGTACTTGGCACCCTTGATGCGACCCACAAAGTGCCCCGACATCCCGGTCTCCCTCAAGAGGAACACCGAGGTTTTCCCGCACCACTTCCTCTGAGCC
The DNA here is from genome assembly GCF_032452875.1 of Bos javanicus. Taxonomy (NCBI): domain Eukaryota; kingdom Metazoa; phylum Chordata; class Mammalia; order Artiodactyla; family Bovidae; genus Bos; species Bos javanicus. Next base: position 120,886 of record NW_026893955.1, read on the forward strand.
CCTTCTACCCTCCTGATCTGGACAGGAGGGTCGACTCCCCTGCTTTGTCTGGAAGGGGTTCCCGGCCTTCCGGTCGCACCTCAGGATGAGGCCGGTCTCACGACGACATTCCAGACGTGGCCTCGTGGGTGGTTCCACATTCCGAAGGACCCCGATTTCCCGGTCCCCTCTTGATAAGAACCCGATGCCCGGACACCTCTTCGAACTCCACCCTGTGAATGAAGTCAACACGAAGGGGCAGTGACTCGCCCGTGCATCGTCGGGAAAAGACCCCCAGGTTCCAAATACCGCTCGACAAGTGGCCTGTCTCCCCGGGAACACCTCGAGAGGCAAGCGGAGTTCCATGCCTCAACCCAAGACGAGGCCTGACTCTCCTGTCCCAAGTCTGCAGGGACCTTGCGGTCGGAGTCTGAAGTCAGAGGAACCCTGAGGTTCCTGCCTCAACTGGAGATGAGGCCCTCTTCCAATGCACCAAACCCAGTGGAGTGCCGAGAGGCCCTCCCACCTCCAGTTTCCCTGACTTCTCAGAGCCACCATGAGAAGCCCCCTGAGGTCACCTGCACAAGTCGAGGGACCCCAGGGTGTCCTGCCTCAACCCGAGAAAGACCTCGAGAGACCTTCTTCAACACGTCTCGAGGCCAGATTCCCCTACTATGACTTGAGAGTAAAGACGCGCTCCCCCTCGCCATTCGCATGGAGACCCGACTTCCTTGCCGCCCCACGAGAGGCTCACTGACCTCGCCGTCGTACCTCGCGAGAAACCGCACACTGGGGCCGCCGCTCGAGAACAACCCCGAGCCTCCCCCGTCATCGCGACTTGAGGGCCTTCGTCTCCTGTATGGCCTAGAGACCAGTCTCTCGACCTCTCTCCAAACGCCTCAGGAGGCTTGACTCCCTTTAGTCCACCCAGTGAGCTCCAAGAGATACCCGTCGCGACTCAAGAGCAGAGCGGGGTTCTTTGCTCCACTCGAGATGGATGCCTGTCTCCCCGGGTGCGTCTGGAATGCAACCCCGAGATCCCTTTCGCCCCTGGAGAGGAACATTGGCTTCTGGACACAAGCCTAGATGAGTTCTATTGGCCCTGCAGTCACTCGAGAGCAATCCCCAGCTTTCCTTCGCAACTCGAATGGAAGATTGGACTTCCCTGGGCCAACACAAGAGGCATCCTGAATTCCCCGTCGTAACTCGAGAATCCCGCTGCAACTCGAGAAAATCCACGTGGTTCCCCCGTCATCGCAAGATGAAGCCCTTTCCCGCTACAGTGTCTCAGGAGAAGTCCCACGTTAGGTATTGGAGGTCGAAACGGTACTTGGCACCCTTGATGCGACCCACAAAGTGCCCCGACATCCCGGTCTCCCTCAAGAGGAACACCGAGGTTTTCCCGCACCACTTCCTCTGAGCCCCTTCTACCCTCCTGATCTGGACAGGAGGGTCGACTCCCCTGCTTTGTCTGGAAGGGGTTCCCGGCCTTCCGGTCGCACCTCAGGATGAGGCCGGTCTCACGACGACATTCCAGACGTGGCCTCGTGGGTGGTTCCACATTCCGAAGGACCCCGATTTCCCGGTCCCCTCTTGATAAGAACCCGATGCCCGGACACCTCTTCGAACTCCACCCTGTGAATGAAGTCAACACGAAGGGGCAGTGACTCGCCCGTGCATCGTCGGGAAAAGACCCCCAGGTTCCAAATACCGCTCGACAAGTGGCCTGTCTCCCCGGGAACACCTCGAGAGGCAAGCGGAGTTCCATGCCTCAACCCAAGACGAGGCCTGACTCTCCTGTCCCAAGTCTGCAGGGACCTTGCGGTCGGAGTCTGAAGTCAGAGGAACCCTGAGGTTCCTGCCTCAACTGGAGATGAGGCCCTCTTCCAATGCACCAAACCCAGTGGAGTGCCGAGAGGCCCCTCCCACCTCCAGTTTCCCTGACTTCTCAGAGCCACCATGAGAAGCCCCCTGAGGTCACCTGCACAAGTCGAGGGACCCCAGGGTGTCCTGCCTCAACCCGAGAAAGACCTCGAGAGACCTTCTTCAACACGTCTCGAGGCCAGATTCCCCTACTATGACTTGAGAGTAAAGACGCGCTCCCCCTCGCCATTCGCATGGAGACCCGACTTCCTTGCCGCCCCACGAGAGGCTCACTGACCTCGCCGTCGTACCTCGCGAGAAACCGCACACTGGGGCCGCCGCTCGAGAACAACCCCGAGCCTCCCCCGTCATCGCGACTTGAGGGCCTTCGTCTCCTGCATGGCCTAGAGACCAGTCTCTCGACCTCTCTCCAAACGCCTCAGGAGGCTTGACTCCCTTTAGTCCACCCAGTGAGCTCCAAGAGATACCCGTCGCGACTCAAGAGCAGAGCGGGCTTCTTTGCTCCCACTCGAGATGGATGCCTGTCTCCCCGGGTGCGTCTGGAATGCAACCCCGAGATCCCTTTCGCCCCTGGAGAGGAACATTGGCTTCTGGACACAAGCCTAGATGAGGTCTATTGGCCCTGCAGTCACTCGAGAGCAATCCCCAGCTTTCCTTCGCAACTCGAATGGAAGATTGGACTTCCCTGGGCCAACACAAGAGGCATCCTGAATTCCCCGTCGTAACTCGAGAATCCCGCTGCAACTCGAGAAAATCCACGTGGTTCCCCCGTCATCGCAAGATGAAGCCCTTTCCCGCTACAGTGTCTCAGGAGAAGTCCCACGTTAGGTATTGGAGGTCGAAACGGAACTTGGCACCCTTGATGCGACCCACAAAGTGCCCCGACATCCCGGTCTCCCTCGAGAGGAACACCGAGGTTTTCCCGCACCACTTCCTCTGAGCCCCTTCTACCCTCCTGATCTGGACAGGAGGGTCGACTCCCCTGCTTTGTCTGGAAGGGGTTCCCGGCCTTCCGGTCGCACCTCAGGATGAGGCCGGTCTCACGACGACATTCCAGACGTGGCCTCGTGGGTGGTTCCACATTCCGAAGGACCCCGATTTCCCGGTCCCCTCTTGATAAGAACCCGATGCCCGGACACCTCTTCGAACTCCACCCTGTGAATGAAGTCAACACGAAGGGGCAGTGACTCGCCCGTGCATCGTCGGGAAAAGACCCCCAGGTTCCAAATACCGCTCGACAAGTGGCCTGTCTCCCCGGGAACACCTCGAGAGGCAAGCGGAGTTCCATGCCTCAACCCAAGACGAGGCCTGACTCTCCTGTCCCAAGTCTGCAGGGACCTTGCGGTCGGAGTCTGAAGTCAGAGGAACCCTGAGGTTCCTGCCTCAACTGGAGATGAGGCCCTCTTCCAATGCACCAAACCCAGTGGAGTGCCGAGAGGCCCCTCCCACCTCCAGTTTCCCTGACTTCTCAGAGCCACCATGAGAAGCCCCCTGAGGTCACCTGCACAAGTCGAGGGACCCCAGGGTGTCCTGCCTCAACCCGAGAAAGACCTCGAGAGACCTTCTTCAACACGTCTCGAGGCCAGATTCCCCTACTGCCGTGAGCCGGCATATTGCATATTGAGTGCATATTGCATATTGCATATTGAGTGCAGCACTTTCCACAGCATCATCTTTCAGGATCTGGAATAGCTCCACTGGAATTCTATCACTGCTGGGAGCCAGTGAGGAACTCCGCCCATGACAAAGGTCATGAGGAAGGAGGCTCGGCATACGCAAAGGCGGGATCGAGCTTCAGGAGTCCCCCTGGAAATTCTCGAGCATATACCCCCAAAACCAGAGTCTGCCTACTTTCTGCTTGTGCTTTCACCTAAACCTCTGACTTTACGGGGGCTCTCCACTACCTCTCTCTGAAAAAAGAGTTAGCTTACAGTTCCAGTTAATAATTCCTGGGTGTGACAGTGTTTAACCTACAAACTCCTTTGGAAATCCTCTAGCCTGCCTGAATAGGTTTTTCCGGCCACATGTGATTGTTCAGAGCCTCCCAACTGTGAGAGGCAGGAGATGTTCTAAACTGTCTAAACACAGATTCTTTTGAGTAGTTACAAGATTGATTAGAAATTGTATTGGTGAATGGTTTTTCACTTGTTGGGCCATTGTTTGCTGCTAAGTTTCCATATCCCTTACCTGCTGTGTCCCTGGCAGTGTATTGATTAATATAATTGGTGTAAGTAGTGGCTTTAATGTTTGTAACCTGGGACCCTTGAGTTAATTCTTTTTCTTGTTATAGCCCACCACACCTTTGCTCTGTAGGAATGCAACTTTATCTAATGCTTTTTTGGAGGGTGGCTCCTGACCAACCACCTTTAGAGAAAAATAAGTTTTCTGAAGAAAAGGTCTTAAAACGTTAACAGGCCTCCGGGCCAGAAGATGATGCAAATCACCTAAGCTTTTGCATATGATAAGTTTGCAGGAAGAAAGCCTGGTTTGCTGCAAGACTCGACCCCTTCCCCCATTATCCTCTATGCATAACTTAAGGTATAAAAACTACTTTGAAAAATAAAGTGCGGGCCTTGTTCACCGAAACTTGGTCTCACCATGTCGTTCTTTCTCTTACCTTCTGGCTGAATTATTCAGCCTCTTTTCGCCACTGAATTTCCTCACTGAGCTATCCTCATTCTATTACTCTTTATATCCTTAATTAACATTTAATTAAGCAGTGGTTTCCTGATCCTTCGCCTACGTCTCGGGGGCTGGTCCCCCTACCATGGCTCGAGAGCAATGACGTGCTCGCCCTCGCCACTCGCATGGAGACCCGACTTCCCTGGCGCCCCACGAGAGGCTCACTGACCTCGCCGTCGTACCTCGTGAGAAAGCGCACACTGGGGCCGCTGCTCGAGAACAACCCCAAGACTCCCCCGTCATCGCGAGATGAGGGCCTTCGTCTCCTGCATGCCCTAGAGACCAATCTCGCGACCTCTCTCCAAAAGCCTCAGGAGGCTTGACTCCCTTTGGTCCACCCAGTGAGCTCCAAGAGATACCCGTCGCGACTCGAGAGCAGAGCGGGGTTCTTTGCTTCCACTCGAGATGGATGCCTGTCTCCCCGGGTGCGTCTGGAATGCAACCCCGAGATCCCTGTCGCCCCTGGAGAGGAACACTGGCTTCTGGACACAAGCCTAGATGAGGTCTATTGGCCCTGCAGTCACTCGAGAGCAATCCCCAGCTTTCCTTCGCAACTCGAATGGAAGATTGGACTTCCCTGAGCCTACACAAGAAGCATCCTGAATTCCCCGTCGTAATTCGAGAATCCTGCTACAACTCGAGAAAAACCACGTGGTTCCCCCGTCATCGCAAGATGAAGCCCTGTGCCGCTACAGCGTCTCAGGAGAAGTCCCACGTTAGGAATTGGAGGTCGAAACGGTACTTGGCACCCTTGATGCGACCCACAAAGTGCCCCGACATCCCGGTCTCCCTCGAGAGGAACACCGAGGTTTTCCGGCAACACTTCCTCTGAGCCTCTTCTACCCTCCTGATCTGGACAGGAGGGTCGACTCCCCTGCTTTGTCTGGAAGGGGTTCCCGGCCTTCCGGTCGCACCTCAGGATGAGGTCGGTCTCACGACGACATTCCAGACGTGGCCTCGTGGGTGGTTCCACATTCCGAAGGACCCCGATTTCCCGGTCCCCTCTTGATAAGAACCCGATGCCCGGACACCTCTTCGAACTCCACCCTGTGAATGAAGTCAACACGAAGGGGCAGTGACTCGCCCGTGCATCGTCGGGAAAAGACCCCAGGTTCCAAATACCGCTCGACAAGTGGCCTGTCTCCCCGGGAACACCTCGAGAGGCAAGCGGAGTTCCATGCCTCAACCCAAGACGAGGCCTGACTCTCCTGTCCCAAGTCTGCAGGGACCTTGCGGTCGGAGTCTGAAGTCAGAGGAACCCTGAGGTTCCTGCCTCAACTGGAGTTGAGGCCCTCTTCCAATGCACCAAACCCAGTGGGGTGCCGAGAGGCCCCTCCCACCTCCAGTTTCCCTGGCTTCTCAGAGCCACCATGAGAAGCCCCCTGAGGTCACCTGCACAAGTCGAGGGACCCCAGGGTGTCCTGCCTCAACCCGAGAAAGACCTCGAGGGACCTTCTTCAACACGTCTCGAGGCCAGATTCCCCTACTATGACTTGAGAGTAAAGACGCGCTCCCCCTCGCCATTCGCATGGAGACCCGACTTCCTTGCCGCCCCACGAGAGGCTCACTGACCTCGCCGTCGTACCTCGCGAGAAACCGCACACTGGGGCCGCCGCTCGAGAACAACCCCGAGCCTCCCCCATCATCGCGACTTGAGGGCCTTCGTCTCCTGTATGGCCTAGGGACCAGTCTCTCGACCTCTCTCCAAACGCCTCAGGAGGCTTGACTCCCTTTAGTCCACCCAGTGAGCTCCAAGAGATACCCGTCGCGACTCGAGAGCAGAGCGGGGTTCTTTGCTTCCACTCGAGATGGATGCCTGTCTCCCCGGGTGCGTCTGGAATGCAACCCCGAGATCCCTTTCGCCCCTGGAGAGGAACATTGGCTTCTGGACACAAGCCTAGATGAGTTCTATTGGCCCTGCAGTCACTCGAGAGCAATCCCCAGCTTTCCTTCGCAGCTCGAATGGAAGATTGGACTTCCCTGGGCCAACACAAGAGGCATCCTGAATTCTCCGTCGTAACTCGAGAATCCCGCTGCAACTCGAGAAAATCCACGTGGTTCCCCCGTCATCGCAAGATGAAGCCCTTTCCCGCTACAGTGTCTCAGGAGAAGTCCCACGTTAGGTATTGGAGGTCGAAACGGTACTTGGCACCCTTGATGCGACCCACAAAGTGCCCCGACATCCCGGTCTCCCTCAAGAGGAACACCGAGGTTTTCCCGCACCACTTCCTCTGAGCCCCTTCTACCCTCCTGATCTGGACAGGAGGGTCGGCTCCCCTGCTTTGTCTGGAAGGGGTTCCCGGCCTTCCGGACGCACCTCAGGATGAGGCCGGTCTCGCGACGACATTCCAGACGTGGCCTCGTGGGTGGTTCCACATTCCGAAGGACCCCGATTTCCCGGTCCCCTCTTGATAAGAACCCGATGCCCGGACACCTCTTCGAACTCCACCCTATGAATGAAGTCAACACGAAGGGGCAGTGACTCGCCCGTGCATCGTCGGGAAAAGACCCCCAGGTTCCAAATACCGCTCGACAAGTGGCCTGTCTCCCAGGGAACACCTCGAGAGGCAAGCGGAGTTCCATGCCTCAACCCAAGACGAGGCCTGACTCTCCTGTCCCAAGTCTGCAGGGACCTTGCGGTCGGAGTCTGAAGTCAGAGGAACCCTGAGGTTCCTGCCTCAACTGGAGACGAGGCCCTCTTCCAATACACCAAACCCAGTGGAGTGCCGAGGGGCCCCTCCCACCTCCAGTTTCCCTGACTTCTCAGAGCCACCATGAGAAGCCCCCTGAGGTCACCTGCACAGGTCGAGGGACCCCAGGGTGTCCTGCCTCAACCCGAGAAAGACCTCGAGAGACCTTCTTCAACACGTCTCGGGGCCAGTTTCCCCTACTATGACTTGAGAGTAAAGACGCGCTCCCCCTCGCCATTCGCATGGAGACCCGACTTCCTTGCCGCCCCACGAGAGGCTCACTGACCTCGCCGTCGTACCTCGCGAGAAACCGCACACTGGGGCCGCCGCTGGAGAACAACCCCGAGCCTCCCGCGTCATCGCGACTTGAGGGCCTTCGTCTCCTGCATGGCCTAGAGACCAGTCTCTCGACCTCTCTCCAAACGCCTCAGGAGGCTTGACTCCCTTTAGTCCACCCAGTGAGCTCCAAGAGATACCCGTCGCGACTCGAGACCAGAGCGGGGTTCTTTGCTTCCACTCGAGATGAATGCCTGTCTCCCCGGGTGCGTCTGGAATGCAACCCCGGGATCCCTGTCGCCCCTGGAGAGGAACATTGGCTTCTGGACACAAGCCTAGATGAGGTCTATTGGCCCTGCAGTCACTCGAGAGCAATCCCCAGCTTTCCTTCGCAACTCGAATGGAAGATTGGACTTCCCTGGGCCAACACAAGAGGCATCCTGAATTCCCCGTCGTAACTCGAGAATCCCGCTGCAACTCGAGAAAATCCACGTGGTTCCCCCGTCATCGCAAGATGAAGCCCTTTCCCGCTACAGCGTCTCAGGAGAAGTCCCACGTTAGGTATTGGAGGTCGAAACGGTACTTGGCACCCTTGATGCGACCCACAAAGTTCCCCGACATCCCGGTCTCCCTCGAGAGGAACACCGAGGTTTTCCCGCACCACTTCCTCTGAGCCCCTTCTACCCTCCTGATCTGGACAGGAGGGTCGGCTCCCCTGCTTTGTCTGGAAGGGGTTCCCGCCCTTCCGGTCGCACCTCAGGATGAGGCCGGTCTCACGACGACATTCCAGACGTGGCCTCGTGGGTGGGTCCACATTCCGAAGGACCCCGATTTCCCGGTCCCCTCTTGATAAGAACCCGATGCCCGGACACCTCTTCGAACTCCACCCTGTGAATGAAGTCAACACGAAGGGGCAGTGACTCGCCCGTGCATCGTCGGGAAAAGACCCCCAGGTTCCAAATACCGCTCGACAAGTGGCCTGTCTCCCCGGGAACACCTCGAGAGGCAAGCGGAGTTCCATGCCTCAACCCAAGACGAGGCCTGACTCTCCTGTCCCAAGTCTGCAGGGACCTTGCGGTCGGAGTCTGAAGTCAGAGGAACCCTGAGGTTCCTGCCTCAACTGGAGATGAGGCCCTCTTCCAATGCACCAAACCCAGTGGAGTGCCGAGAGGCCCCTCCCACCTCCAGTTTCCCTGACTTCTCAGAGCCACCATGAGAAGCCCCCTGAGGTCACCTGCACAAGTCGAGGGACCCCAGGGTGTCCTGCCTCAACCCGAGAAAGACCTCGAGAGACCTTCTTCAACACGTCTCGAGGCCAGATTCCCCTACTGCCGTGAGCCAGCATATTGCATATTGAGTGCATATTGCATATTGCATATTGAGTGCAGCACTTTCCACAGCATCATCATTCAGGATCTGGAATAGCTCCACTGGAATTCTATCACTGCTGGGAGCCAGTGAGGAACTCCGCCCATGACAAAGGTCATGAGGAAGGAGGCTCGGCATACGCAAAGGCGGGATCGAGCTCCAGGAGTCCCCCTGGAGCTCTCGAGAGATACCCCCAAAACCAGAGTCTGCCTACTTTCTGCTTGTGCTTGCACCTAAACCTCTGACTTTACGGGGGCTCTCCCCCGAGATCCCTCTCTCTGGAAAAGAGTTGGCTTCTGTTCCAGTTAATAATTCCTGGGTGTGACAGTGTTTAACCTACAAACTCCTTTGGAAATCCTCTAGCCTGCCTGAATAGGTTTTCCGGCCACATGTGATTGTTCAGAGCCTCCCAACTGTGAGAGGCAGGAGATGTTCTAAACTGTCTAAACACAAATTCCTTTGAGTAGTTACAAGATTGATTAGAAATTGTATTGGTGAATGGTTTTTCACTTGTTGGGCCATTGTTTGCTGCTAAGTTTCCATATCCCTTACCTGCTGTGTCCCTGGCAGTGTATTGATTAATATAATTGGTGTAAGTAGTAGCTTTAATGTTTGTAACCTGGGACCCTTGAGTTAATTCTTTTTCTTGTTATAGCCCACCACACCTTTGCTCTGTAGGAATGCAACTTTACGAATGCTTTCCAGACGTGGCTCGTGACCAACCACCTTTAGAGAAAAATAAGGTTTCTGAAGAAAAGGTCTTAAAATGTTAACAGGCCTCCGGGCCAGAAGATGATGCAAATCACCGAAGCTTTTGCATATGATAAGTTTGCAGGAAGAAAGCCTGGTTTGCTGCAAGACTCTACCCCTTCCCCCATTATCCTCTATGCATAACTTAAGGTATAAAAACTACTTTGAAAAATAAAGTGCGGGCCTTGTTCACCGAAACTTGGTCTCACCATGTCGTTCTTTCTCTTACCTTCTGGCTGAATTATTCAGCCTCTTCCAATGAATTTCCTCACTGAGCTATCCTCATTCCATTTCTCTTTATATCCTTAATTAACATTTAATTAAGCAGTGGTTTCCTGATCTTCGCCTACCCGTCTCCTTCGAATACCCTGGATCAGCCGGGGCTGGTCCCCGGCACCCCTACCATGACTCGAGAGCAATGACGCGCTCCCCCTCGCCACTCGCATGGAGACCCGACTTCCCTGGCGCCCCACGAGAGGCTCACTGACCTCGCCGTCGTACCTCGTGAGAAACCGCACACTGGGGCCGCCGCTCGAGAACAACCCCGAGACTCCCCCGTCATCGCGAGATGAGGGCCTTCGTCTCCTGCATGGCCTAGAGACCAATCTTGCGTCCTCTCTCCAAACGCCTCAGGAGGCTTGACTCCCTTTAGTCCACCCAGTGAGCTCCAAGAGATACCCGTCGCGACTCGAGAGCAGAGCGGGGTTCTTTGCTTCCACTCGAGATGAATGCCTGTCTCCCCGGGTGCGTCTGGAATGCAACCCCGAGATACCTGTCGCCCCTGGAGAGGAGCATTGGCTTCTGGACACAAGCCTAGATGAGGTCTATTGGCCCTGCAGTCACTCGAGAGCAATCCCCAGCTTTCCTTCGCAACTCGAATGGAAGATTGGACTTCCCTGGGCCAACACAAGAGGCATCCTGAATTCCCCGTCGTAACTCGAGAATCCCGCTACACCTCGAGAAAAACCACGTGGTTCCCCCGTCATCGCAAGATGAAGCCCTTTCCCGCTACAGCGTCTCAGGAGAAGTCCCACGTTAGGAATTGGAGGTCGAAACGGTACTTGGCACCCTTGATGCGACCCACAAAGTGCCCCGACATCCCGGTCTCCCTCGAGAGGAACACCGAGGTTTTCCGGCACCACTTCCTCTGAGCCCTTCTACCCTCCTGATCTGGACAGGAGGGTCGACTCCCCTGCTTTGTCTGGAAGGGGTTCCCGGCCTTCCGGTCGCACCTCAGGATGAGGCCGGTCTCACGACGACATTCCAGACGTGGCCTCGTGGGTGGTTCCACATTCCGAAGGACCCCGATTTCCCGGTCCCCTCTTGATAAGAACCCGATGCCCGGACACCTCTTCGAACTCCACCCTGTGAATGAAGTCAACACGAAGGGGCAGTGACTCGCCCGTGCATCGTCGGGAAAAGACCCCAGGTTCCAAATACCGCTCGACAAGTGGCCTGTCTCCCCGGGAACACCTCGAGAGGCAAGCGGAGTTCCATGCCTCAACCCAAGACGAGGCCTGACTCTCCTGTCCCAAGTCTGCAGGGACCTTGCGGTCGGAGTCTGAAGTCAGAGGAACCCTGAGGTTCCTGCCTCAACTGGAGATGAGGCCCTCTTCCAATGCACCAAACCCAGTGGAGTGCCGAGAGGCCCCTCCCACCTCCAGTTTCCCTGACTTCTCAGAGCCACCATGAGAAGCCCCCTGAGGTCACCTGCACAAGTCGAGGGACCCCAGGGTGTCCTGCCTCAACCCGAGAAAGACCTCGAGAGACCTTCTTCAACACGTCTCGAGGCCAGATTCCCCTACTATGACTTGAGAGCAAAGACGCGCTCCCCCTCGCCATTCGCATGGAGACCCGACTTCCTTGCCGCCCCACGAGAGGCTCACTGACCTCGCCGTCGTACCTCGTGAGAAACCGCACACTGGGGCCGCCGCTCGAGAACAACCCCGAGCCTCCCCCGTCATCGCGAGATGAGGGCCTTCGTCTCCTGCATGGCCTAGAGACCAGTCTCTCGACCTCTCTCCAAACGCCTCAGGAGGCTTGACTCCCTTTAGTCCACCCAGTGAGCTCCAAGAGATACCCGTCGCGACTCAAGAGCAGAGCGGGGTTCTTTGCTTCCACTCGAGATGGATGCCTGTCTCCCCGGGTGCGTCTGGAATGCAACCCCGAGATCCCTTTCGCCCCTGGAGAGGAACATTGGCTTCTGGACACAAGCCTAGATGAGGTCTATTGGCCCTGCAGTCACTCGAGAGCAATCCCCAGCTTTCCTTCGCAACTCGAATGGAAGATTGGACTTCCCTGGGCCAACACAAGAGGCATCCTGAATTCCCCGTCGTAACTCGAGAATCCCGCTGCAACTCGAGAAAATCCACGTGGTTCCCCCGTCATCGCAAGATGAAGCCCTTTCCCGCTACAGTGTCTCAGGAGAAGTCCCACGTTAGGAATTGGAGGTCGAAACGGTACTTGGCACCCTTGATGCGACCCACAAAGTGCCCCGACATCCCGGTCTCCCTCGAGAGGAACACCGAGGTTTTCCCGCACCACTTCCTCTGAGCCCCTTCTACCCTCCTGATCTGGACAGGAGGGTCGACTCCCCTGCTTTGTCTGGAAGGGGTTCCCGACCTTCCGGTCGCACCTCAGGATGAGGCCGGTCTCACGACGACATTCCAGACGTGGCCTCGTGGGTGGTTCCACATTCCGAAGGACCCCGATTTCCCGGTCCCCTCTTGATAAGAACCCGATGCCCGGACACCTCTTCGAACTCCACCCTGTGAATGAAGTCAACACGAAGGGGCAGTGACTCGCCCGTGCATCGTCGGGAAAAGACCCCAGGTTCCAAATACCGCTCGACAAGTGGCCTGTCTCCCCGGGAACACCTCGAGAGGCAAGCGGAGTTCCATGCCTCAACCCAAGACGAGGCCTGACTCTCCTGTCCCAAGTCTGCAGGGACCTTGCGGTCGGAGTCTGAAGTCAGAGGAACCCTGAGGTTCCTGCCTCAACTGGAGATGAGGCCCTCTTCCAATGCACCAAACCCAGTGGAGTGCCGAGAGGCCCCTCCCACCTCCAGTTTCCCTGACTTCTCAGAGCCACCATGAGAAGCCCCCTGAGGTCACCTGCACAAGTCGAGGGACCCCAGGGTGTCCTGCCTCAACCCGAGAAAGACCTCGAGAGACCTTCTTCAACACGTCTCGAGGCCAGATTCCCCTACCATGGCTCGGGAGCAATGACGCGCTCCCCCTCGCCACTCGCATGGAGACCCGACTTCCCTGGCGCCCCACGAGAGGCTCACTGACCTCGCCGTCGTACCTCGTGAGAAACCGCACACTGGGGCCGCCGCTCGAGAACAACCCCGAGATTCCCCCGTCATCGAGAGATGAGGGCCTTCGTCTCCTGCATGGCCTAGAGACCAATCTCGCGACCTCTCTCCAAACGCCTCAGGAGGCTTGACTCCCTTGAGTCCACCCAGTGAGCTCCAAGAGATACCCGTCGCGATTCGAGAGCAGAGCGGGGTTCTTGGCTTCCACTCGAGATGAATGCCTGTCTCCCCGGGTGCGTCTGGAATGCAACCCCGAGATCCCTGTCGCCCCTGGAGAGGAACATTGGCTTCTGGACACAAGCCTAGATGAGGTCTATTGGCCCTGCAGTCACTCGAGAGCAATCCCCAGCTTTCCTTCGCAACTCGAATGGAAGATTGGACTTGCCTGGGCCAACACAAGAGGCATCCTGAATTCCCCGTCGTAACTCGAGAATCCCGCCGTAACTCGAGAAAAACCACGTGGTTCCCCCGTCATCGCAAGATGAAGCCCTTTCCCGCTACAGCGTCTCGGGCGAAGTCCCACGTCAGGAATTGGAGGTCGAAAGGGCACTTGGCACCCTTGATGCGACCCACAAAGTTCCCCAAAATCCCGGTCTCCCTCGAGAGGAACGCTGAGGTTTTCCGGCACCCCCTCCTCTGAGCCCCTTCTACCCTCCTGATCTGGACAGGAGGGTCGACTCCCCTGCTTTGTCTGGAAGGGGTTCCCGACCTTCCGGTCGCACCTCAGGATGAGGCCGGTCTCACGAAGACATTCCAGACGAGGCCTCGTGGGTGGTTCCACATTCCGTAGGACCCCGATTTCCCGGTCCCCTCTGGATAAGAACCCGATGCCCGGACACCTCTCCGAACTCCACCCTGTGAATGAAGTCAACACGAAGGGGCAGTGACTCGCCCGTGCATCGTCGGGAAAAGACCCCAGGTTCCAAATACAGCTCGACAAGTGGCCTCTCTCCCCGGGAACATCTCGAGAGGCAAGCGGAGTTCCATGCCTCAACCCAAGACGAGGCCTGACTCTCCTGTCCCCAGTCTGCAGGGACCTTGCGATCGGAGTCTGAAATAAGAGGTACCCTGCGGTTCCTGCCTCAACTGGAGATGAGGCCCTCTTCCAATGCACCAAACCCAGTGGAGTCCCGAGAGGCCCCTCCCACCTCCAGTTTCCCTGGCTTCTCAGAGCCCCCATGAGAAGCCCCCTGAGGTCACCTGCACAAGTCGAGGGACCCCAGGGTTTCCTGCCTCAACCCGAGAAAGACCTCGAGAGACCTTCTTCAACACGTCTCGAGGCCAGATTCCCCTACCATGACTCGAGAGAAATGACGCGCTCCCCCTCGCCACTCGCATGGAGACCCGACTTCCCTGGCGCCCCACGAGAGGCTCACTGACCTCGCCGTCGTACCTCGTGAGAAACCGCACACTGGGGCCGCCGCTCGAGAACAACCCCGAGATTCCCCCGTCATCGCGAGATGAGGGCCTTCGTCTCCTGCATGGCCTAGAGACCAATCTCGCCACCTCTCTCCAGACGCCTCAGGAGGCTTGACTCCCTTTAGTCCACTCAGTGAGCTCCAAGAGATACCCGTCGCGACTCGAGAGCAGAGCGGGATTCTTTGCTTCCACTCGAGATGAATGCCTGTCTCCCCGGGTGCGTCTGGAATGCAACCCCGAGATCCCTGTTGACCCTGGAGAGGAACATTGACTTCTGGACACAAGTCTAGATGAGGTCTCTTTGCCCTGCAGTCACTCGAGCGCAATCCCAAGCTTTCCTTCGCAACTCGAATGGAAGATTGGACTTCCCTGGGCCAACACAAGAGGCATCCTGAATTCCCCGTCGTAACTCGAGAATCCCGCTGCAACTCGAGAAAAACCACGTGGTTCCCCCGTCATCGCAAGATGAAGCCCTTTCCCGCTACAGCGTCTCAGGAGAAGTCCCACGTTAGGAATTGGAGGTCGAAACGGTACTTGGCACCCTTGATGCGACCCACAAAGTGCCCCGACATCCCGGTCTCCCTCGAGAGGAACACCGAGGTTTTCCGGCACCACTTCCTCTGAGCCCCTTCTACCCTCCTGATCTGGACAGGAGGGTCGACTCCCCTGCTTTGTCTGGAAGGGGTTCCCGGCCTTCCGGTCGCACCTCAGGATGAGGCCGGTCTCACGACGACATTCCAGACGTGGCCTCGTGGGTGGTTCCACATTCCGAAGGACCCCGATTTCCCGGTCCCCTCTTGATAAGAACCCGATGCCCGGACACCTCTTCGAACTCCACCCTGTGAATGAAGTCAACACGAAGGGGCAGTGACTCGCCCGTGCATCGTCGGGAAAAGACCCCAGGTTCCAAATACCGCTCGACAAGTGGCCTGTCTCCCCGGGAACACCTCGAGAGGCAAGCGGAGTTCCATGCCTCAACCCAAGACGAGGCCTGACTCTCCTGTCCCAAGTCTGCAGGGACCTTGCGGTCGGAGTCTGAAGTCAGAGGAACCCTGAGGTTCCTGCCTCAACTGGAGATGAGGCCCTCTTCCAATGCACCAAACCCAGTGGAGTGCCGAGAGGCCCCTCCCACCTCCAGTTTCCCTGACTTCTCAGAGCCACCATGAGAAGCCCCCTGAGGTCACCTGCACAAGTCGAGGGACCCCAGGGTGTCCTGCCTCAACCCGAGAAAGACCTCGAGAGACCTTCTTCAACACGTCTCGAGGCCAGATTCCCCTACCATGACTTGAGAGCAAAGACGCGCTCCCCCTCGCCATTCGCATGGAGACCCGACTTCCTTGCCGCCCCACGAGAGGCTCACTGACCTCGCCGTCGTACCTCGTGAGAAACCGCACACTGGGGCCGCCGCTCGAGAACAACCCCGAGCCTCCCCCGTCATCGCGACTTGAGGGCCTTCGTCTCCTGCATGGCCTAGAGACCAGTCTCTCGACCTCTCTCCAAACGCCTCAGGAGGCTTGACTCCCTTTAGTCCACCCAGTGAGCTCCAAGAGATACCCGTCGCGACTCAAGAGCAGAGCGGGGTTCTTTGCTTCCACTCGAGATGGATGCCTGTCTCCCCGGGTGCGTCTGGAATGCAACCCCGAGATCCCTTTCGCCCCTGGAGAGGAACATTGGCTTCTGGACACAAGCCTAGATGAGTTCTATTGGCCCTGCAGTCACTCGAGAGCAATCCCCAGCTTTCCTTCGCAACTCGAATGGAAGATTGGACTTCCCTGGGCCAACACAAGAGGCATCCTGAATTCCCCGTCGTAACTCGAGAATCCCGCTGCAACTCGAGAAAATCCACGTGGTTCCCCCGTCATCGCAAGATGAAGCCCTTTCCCGCTACAGCGTCTCAGGAGAAGTCCCACGTTAGGAATTGGAGGTCGAAACGGTACTTGGCACCCTTGATGCGACCCACAAAGTTCCCCGACATCCCGGTCTCCCTCGAGAGGAACACCGAGGTTTTCCCGCACCACTTCCTCTGAGCCCCTTCTACCCTCCTGATCTGGACAGGAGGGTCGACTCCCCTGCTTTGTCTGGAAGGGGTTCCCGGCCTTCCGGTCGCACCTCAGGATGAGGCCGGTCTCACGACGACATTCCAGACGTGGCCTCGTGGGTGGTTCCACATTCCGAAGGACCCCGATTTCCCGGTCCCCTCTTGATAAGAACCCGATGCCCGGACACCTCTTCGAACTCCACCCTGTGAATGAAGTCAACACGAAGGGGCAGTGACTCGCCCGTGCATCGTCGGGAAAAGACCCCAGGTTCCAAATACAGCTCGACAAGTGGCCTGTCTCCCCGGGAACACCTCGAGAGGCAAGCGGAGTTCCATGCCTCAACCCAAGACGAGGCCTGACTCTCCTGTCCCAAGTCTGCAGGGACCTTGCGGTCGGAGTCTGAAGTCAGAGGAACCCTGAGGTTCCTGCCTCAACTGGAGATGAGGCCCTCTTCCAATGCACCAAACCCAGTGGAGTGCCGAGAGGCCCCTCCCACCTCCAGTTTCCCTGACTTCTCAGAGCCACCATGAGAAGCCCCCTGAGGTCACCTGCACAAGTCGAGGGACCCCAGGGTGTCCTGCCTCAACCCGAGAAAGACCTCGAGAGACCTTCTTCAACACGTCTCGAGGCCAGATTCCCCTACCATGGCTCGGGAGCAGTGACGCGCTCCCCCTCGCCACTCGCATGGAGACCCGACTTCCCTGGCGCCCCACGAGAGGCTCACTGACCTCGCCGTCGTACCTCGTGAGAAACCGCACACTGGGGCCGCCGCTCGAGAACAACCCCGAGCCTCCCCCGTCATCGCGGAGATGAGGGCATTCGTCTCCTGCATGGCCTAGAGACCAATCTCGCGACCTCTCTCCAAACGCCTCAGGAGGCTTGACTCCCTTTAGTCCACCCAGTGAGCTCCAAGAGATACCCGTCGCGACTCAAGAGCAGAGCGGGGTTCTTTGCTTCCACTCGAGATGAATGCCTGTCTCCCCGGGTGCGTCTGGAATGCAACCCCGAGATCCCTGTCGCCCCTGGAGAGGAACATTGTCTTCTGGACACAAGCCTAGATGAGGTCTCTTGGCCCTGCAGTCACTCGAGCGCAATCCCCAGCTTTCCTTCGCAACTCGAATGGAAGATTGGACTTCCCTGGGCCAACACAAGAGGCATCCTGAATTCCCCGTCGTAACTCGAGAATCCCGCCGCAACTCGAGAAATTCCACGTGGTTCCCCCGTCATCGCAAGATGAAGCCCTTTCCCGCTACAGCGTCTCAGGAGAAGTCCCACGTTAGGAATTGGAGGTCGAAACGGTACTTGGCACCCTTGATGCGACCCTCAAAGTTCCCCGACATACTGGTCTCCCTCGAGAGGAACACCGAGGTTTTACAGCACCACTTGTCTGAGCCCCTTCTACCCTCCTGATCTCGACAGGAGGGTCGACTCCCCTGCTTTGTCTGGAAGGGGTTCCCGACCTTCCGGTCGCACCTCAGGATGAGGCCGGTCTCACGACGACATTCCAGACGTGGCCTCGTGGGTGGTTCCACATTCCGTAGGACCCCGATTTCCCGGTCCCCTCTTGATAAGAACCCGATGCCCGGACACCTCTCCGAACTCCACCCTGTGAATGAAGTCAACACGAAGGGGCAGTGACTCGCCCGTGCATCGTCGGGAAAAGACCCCAGGTTCCAAATACAGCTCGACAAGTGGCCTGTCTCCCCGGGAACACCTCGAGAGGCAAGCGGAGTTCCATGCCTCAACCCAAGACGAGGCCTGACTCTCCTGTCCCAAGTCTGCAGGGACCTTGCGGTCGGAGTCTGAAATCAGAGGAACCCTGAGGTTCCTGCCTCATCTGGAGATGAGGCCCTCTTCCAATGCACCAAACCCAGTGGAGTCCCGAGAGGCCCCTCCCACCTCCAGTTTCCCTGACTTCTCAGAGCCACCATGAGAAGCCCCCTGAGGTCACCTGCACAAGTCGAGGGACCCCAGGGTGTCCTGCCTCAACCCGAGAAAGACCTCGAGAGACCTTCTTCAACACGTCTCGAGGCCAGATTCCCCTACCATGACTCGAGAGCAATGACGCGCTCCCCCTCGCCACTCGCATGGAGACCCGACTTCCCTGGTGCCCCACGAGAGGCTCACTGACCTCGCCGTCGTACCTCGTGAGAAACCGCACACTGGGGCCGCCGCTCGAGAACAACCCCGAGCCTCCCCCGTCATCGCGAGATGAGGGCATCGTCTCCTGCATGGCCTAGAGACCAATCTCGCGACCTCTCTCCAAACGCCTCAGGAGGCTTGACTCCCTTTAGTCCACCCAGTGAGCTCCAAGAGATACCCGTCGCGACTCGAGAGCAGAGCGGGGTTCTTTGCTTCCACTCGAGATGGATGCCTGTCTCCCCGGGTGCGTCTGGAATGCAACCCCGAGATCCCTGTCGCCCCTGGAGAGGAACATTGGCTTCTGGACACAAGCCTAGATGAGGTCTATTGGCCCTGCAGTCACTCGAGAGCAATCCCCAGCTTTCCTTCGCAACTCGAATGGAAGATTGGACTTCCCTGGGCCAACACAAGAGGCATCCTGAATTCCCCGTCGTAACTCGAGAATCCCGCTGCAACTCGAGAAAAACCACGTGGTTCCCCCGTCATCGCAAGATGAAGCCCTTTCCCGCTACAGCGTCTCAGGAGAAGTCCCACGTTAGGAATTGGAGGTCGAAACGGTACTTGGCACCCTTGATGCGACCCACAAAGTTCCCCGACATCCCGGTCTCCCTCGAGAGGAACACCGAGGTTTTCCCGCACCACTTCCTCTGAGCCCCTTCTACCCTCCTGATCTGGACAGGAGGGTCGACTCCCCTGCTTTGTCTGGAAGGGGTTCCCGGCCTTCCGGTCGCACCTCAGGATGAGGCCGGTCTCACGACGACATTCCAGACGTGGCCTCGTGGGTGGTTCCACATTCCGAAGGACCCCGATTTCCCGGTCCCCTCTTGATAAGAACCCGATGCCCGGACACCTCTTCGAACTCCACCCTGTGAATGAAGTCAACACGAAGGGGCAGTGACTCGCCCGTGCATCGTCGGGAAAAGACCCCAGGTTCCAAATACCGCTCGACAAGTGGCCTGTCTCCCCGGGAACACCTCGAGAGGCAAGCGGAGTTCCATGCCTCAACCCAAGACGAGGCCTGACTCTCCTGTCCCAAGTCTGCAGGGACCTTGCGGTCGGAGTCTGAAATCAGAGGAACCCTGAGGTTCCTGCCTCAACTGGAGATGAGGCCCTCTTCCAATGCACCAAACCCAGTGGAGTGCCGAGAGGCCCCTCCCACCTCCAGTTTCCCTGACTTCTCAGAGCCACCATGAGAAGCCCCCTGAGGTCACCTGCACAAGTCGAGGGACCCCAGGGTTTCCTGCCTCAACCCGAGAAAGACCTCGAGAGACCTTCTTCAACACGTCTCGAGGCCAGATTCCCCTACCATGGCTCGAGAGCAATGACGCGCTCCCCCTCGCCACTCGCATGGAGACCCGACTTCCCTGCCGCCCCACGAGAGGCTCACTGACCTCGCCGTCGTACCTCGTGAGAAACCGCACACTGGGGCCGCCGCTCGAGAACAACCCCGAGCCTCCCCCGTCATCGAGAGATGAGGGCCTTCGTCTCCTGCATGGCCTAGAGACCAGTCTCGCGACCTCTCTCCAAACGCCTCAGGAGGCTTGACTCCCTTTAGTCCACCCAGTGAGCTCCAAGAGATACCCGTCGCGACTCGAGAGCAGAGCGGGGTTCTTTGCTTCCACTCGAGATGGATGCCTGTCTCCCCGGGTGCGTCTGGAATGCAACCCCGAGATCCCTGTCGCCCCTGGAGAGGAACATTGGCTTCTGGACACAAGCCTAGATGAGGTCTATTGGCCCTGCAGTCACTCGAGAGCAATCCCCAGCTTTCCTTCGCAACTCGAATGGAAGATTGGACTTCCCTGGGCCAACACAAGAGGCATCCTGAATTCCCCGTCGTAACTCGAGAATCCCGCTGCAACTCGAGAAAATCCACGTGGTTCCCCCGTCATCGCAAGATGAAGCCCTTTCCCGCTACAGCGTCTCAGGAGAAGTCCCACGTTAGGAATTGGAGGTCGAAACGGTACTTGGCACCCTTGATGCGACCCACAAAGTGCCCCGACATCCCGGTCTCCCTCGAGAGGAACACCGAGGTTTTCCCGCACCACTTCCTCTGAGCCCCTTCTACCCTCCTGATCTGGACAGGAGGGTCGACTCCCCTGCTTTGTCTGGAAGGGGTTCCCGGCCTTCCGGTCGCACCTCAGGATGAGGCCGGTCTCACGACGACATTCCAGACGTGGCCTCGTGGGTGGTTCCACATTCCGAAGGACCCCGATTTCCCGGTCCCCTCTTGATAAGAACCCGATGCCCGGACACCTCTTCGAACTCCACCCTGTGAATGAAGTCAACACGAAGGGGCAGTGACTCGCCCGTGCATCGTCGGGAAAAGACCCCAGGTTCCAAATACAGCTCGACAAGTGGCCTGTCTCCCCGGGAACACCTCGAGAGGCAAGCGGAGTTCCATGCCTCAACCCAAGACGAGGCCTGACTCTCCTGTCCCAAGTCTGCAGGGACCTTGCGGTCGGAGTCTGAAATCAGAGGAACCCTGAGGTTCCTGCCTCAACTGGAGATGAGGCCCTCTTCCAATGCACCAAACCCAGTGGAGTGCCGAGAGGCCCCTCCCACCTCCAGTTTCCCTGACTTCTCAGAGCCACCATGAGAAGCCCCCTGAGGTCACCTGCACAAGTCGAGGGACCCCAGGGTGTCCTGCCTCAACCCGAGAAAGACCTCGAGAGACCTTCTTCAACACGTCTCGAGGCCAGATTCCCCTACCATGGCTCGGGAGCAGTGACGCGCTCCCCCTCGCCACTCGCATGGAGACCCGACTTCCTTGCCGCCCCACGAGAGGCTCACTGACCTCGCCGTCGTACCTCGTGAGAAACCGCACACTGGGGCCGCCGCTCGAGAACAACCCCGAGCCTCCCCCGTCATCGCGAGATGAGGGCCTTCGTCTCCTGAATGGCCTAGAGACCAATCTCCCGACCTCTCTCCAAACGCCTCAGGAGGCTTGACTCCCTTTAGGCCACCCAGTGAGCTCCAAGAGATACCCGTCGCGACTCGAGAGCAGAGCGGGGTTCTTTGCTTCCACTCGAGATGAATGCGTGTCTCCCCGGGTGCGTCTGGAATGCAACCCCGAGATCCCTGTCGCCCCTGGAGAGGAACATTGGCTCCTGGACACAAGCCTAGATGAGGTCTATCGGCCCTGCAGTCACTCGAGAGCAACCCCCAGCTTTCCTTCGCAACTCGAACGGAAGATTGGACTTCCCTGGGCCAACACAAGAGGCATCCTGAATTCCCCGTCGTAACTCGAGAATCCCGCCGCTACTCGAGAAAAACCACGTGGTTCCCCCGTCATCACAAGATGAAGCCCTTTCCCGCTACAGCGTCTCAGGAGAAGTCCCACGTTAGGAATTGGAGGTCGAAACGGTACTTGGCACCCTTGATGGGACCCACAAAGTGCCCCGACATCCCGGTCTCCCTCGAGAGGAACACCGAGGTTTTCCCGCACCACTTCCTCTGAGCCCCTTCTACCCTCCTGATCTGGACAGGAGGGTCGACTCCCCTGCTTTGTCTGGAAGGGGTTCCCGGCCTTCCGGTCGCACCTCAGGATGAGGCCGGTCTCACGACGACATTCCAGACGTGGCCTCGTGGGTGGTTCCACATTCCGAAGGACCCCGGTTTCCCGGTCCCCTCTTGATAAGAACCCGATGCCCGGACACCTCTTCGAACTCCACCCTGTGAATGAAGTCAACACGAAGGGGCAGTGACTCGCCCGTGCATCGTCGGGAAAAGACCCCAGGTTCCAAATACCGCTCGACAAGTGGCCTGTCTCCCCGGGAACACCTCGAGAGGCAAGCGGAGTTCCATGCCTCAACCCAAGACGAGGCCTGACTCTCCTGTCCCAAGTCTGCAGGGACCTTGCGGTCGGAGTCTGAAATCAGAGGAACCCTGAGGTTCCTGCCTCAACTGGAGATGAGGCCCTCTTCCAATGCACCAAACCCAGTGGAGTCCCGAGAGGCCCCTCCCACCTCCAGTTTCCCTGACTTCTCAGAGCCACCATGAGAAGCCCCCTGAGGTCACCTGCACAAGTCGAGGGACCCCAGGGTGTCCTGCCTCAACCCGAGAAAGACCTCGAGAGACCTTCTTCAACACGTCTCGAGGCCAGATTCCCCTACCATGGCTCGAGAGCAATGACGCGCTCCCCCTCGCCACTCGCATGGAGACCCGACTTCCCTGCCGCCCCACGAGAGGCTCACTGACCTCGCCGTCGTACCTCGTGAGAAACCGCACACTGGGGCCGCCGCTCGAGAACAACCCCGAGCCTCCCCCGTCATCGCGAGATGAGGGCCTTCGTCTCCTGCATGGCCTAGAGACCAATCTCGCGACCTCTCTCCAAACGCCTCAGGAGGCTTGACTCCCTTTAGTCCACCCAGTGAGCTCCAAGAGATACCCGTCGCGACTCGAGAGCAGAGCGGGGTTCTTTGCTTCCACTCGAGATGGATGCCTGTCTCCCCGGGTGCGTCTGGAATGCAACCCCGAGATCCCTGTCGCCCCTGGAGAGGAACATTGGCTTCTGGACACAAGCCTAGATGAGGTCTATTGGCCCTGCAGTCACTCGAGAGCAATCCCCAGCTTTCCTTCGCAACTCGAATGGAAGATTGGACTTCCCTGGGCCAACACAAGAGGCATCCTGAATTCCCCGTCGTAACTCGAGAATCCCGCTGCAACTCGAGAAAATCCACGTGGTTCCCCCGTCATCGCAAGATGAAGCCCTTTCCCGCTACAGCGTCTCAGGAGAAGTCCCACGTTAGGAATTGGAGGTCGAAACGGTACTTGGCACCCTTGATGCGACCCACAAAGTTCCCCGACATCCCGGTCTCCCTCGAGAGGAACACCGAGGTTTTCCCGCACCACTTCCTCTGAGCCCCTTCTACCCTCCTGATCTGGACAGGAGGGTCGACTCCCCTGCTTTGTCTGGAAGGGGTTCCCGACCTTCCGGTCGCACCTCAGGATGAGGCCGGTCTCACGACGACATTCCAGACGTGGCCTCGTGGGTGGTTCCACATTCCGAAGGACCCCGATTTCCCGGTCCCCTCTTGATAAGAACCCGATGCCCGGACACCTCTTCGAACTCCACCCTGTGAATGAAGTCAACACGAAGGGGCAGTGACTCGCCCGTGCATCGTCGGGAAAAGACCCCAGGTTCCAAATACAGCTCGACAAGTGGCCTGTCTCCCCGGGAACACCTCGAGAGGCAAGCGGAGTTCCATGCCTCAACCCAAGACGAGGCCTGACTCTCCTGTCCCAAGTCTGCAGGGACCCTGCGGTCGGAGTCTGAAATCAGAGGAACCCTGAGGTTCCTGCCTCAACTGGAGATGAGGCCCTCTTCCAATGCACCAAACCCAGTGGAGTCCCGAGAGGCCCCTCCCACCTCCAGTTTCCCTGACTTCTCAGAGCCACCATGAGAAGCCCCCTGAGGTCACCTGCACAAGTCGAGGGACCCCAGGGTGTCCTGCCTCAACCCGAGAAAGACCTCGAGAGACCTTCTTCAACAAGTCTCGAGGCCAGATTCCCCTACCATGACTCGAGAGATATGACGCGCTCCCCCTCGCCACTAGCATGGAGACCCGACTTCCCTGGTGCCCCACGAGAGGCTCACTGACCTCGCCGTCTTACCTCGTGAGAAACCGCACACTGGGGCCGCCGCTCGAGAACAACCCCGAGACTCCCCCGTCATCGCGAGATGAGGGCATCGTCTCCTGCATGGCCTAGAGACCAATCTCGCCACCTCTCTCCAGACGCCTCAGGAGGCTTGACTCCCTTTAGTCCACTCAGTGAGCTCCAAGAGATACCCGTCGCGACTCGAGAGCAGAGCGGGATTCTTTGCTTCCACTCGAGATGAATGCCTGTCTCCCCGGGTGCGTCTGGAATGCAACCCCGAGATCCCTGTTGACCCTGGAGAGGAACATTGGCTTCTGGACACAAGTCTAGATGAGGTCTATTTGCCCTGCAGTCACTCGAGCGCAATCCCAAGCTTTCCTTCGCAACTCGAATGGAACATTGGACTTCCCTGGGCCAACACAAGAGGCATCCTGAATTCCCCGTCGTAACTCGAGAATCCCGCCGCAACTCGAGAAAAACCACGTGGTTCCCCCGTCATCGCAAGATGAAGCCCTTTCCCGCTACAGCGTCTCAGGAGAAGTCCCACGTTAGGAATTGGAGGTCGAAACGGTACTTGGCACCCTTGATGCGACCCACAAAGTTCCCCGACATCCCGGTCTCCCTCGAGAGGAACACCGAGGTTTTCCGGCACCACTTCCTCTGAGCCCCTTCTACCCTCCTGATCTCGACAGGAGGGTCGACTCCCCTGCTTTGTCTGGAAGGGGTTCCCGACCTTCCGGTCGCACCTCAGGATGAGGCCGGTCTCACGAAGACATTCCAGACGTGGCCTCGTGGGTGGTTCCACATTCCGTAGGACCCCGATTTCCCGGTCCCCTCTTGAGAAGAACCCGATGCCCGGACACCTCTCCGAACTCCACGCTGTGAATGAAGTCAACACGAAGGGGCAGTGACTCGCCCGTGCATCGTCGGGAAAAGACCCCAGGTTCCAAATACAGCTCGACAAGTGGCCTGTCTCCCCGGGAACACCTCGAGAGGCAAGCGGAGTTCCATGCCTCAACCCAAGACGAGGCCTGACTCTCCTGTCCCAAGTCTGCAGGGACCCTGCGATCGGAGTCTGAAATCAGAGGAACCCTGAGGTTCCTGCCTCAACTGGAGATGAGGCCCTCTTCCAATGCACCAAACCCAGTGGAGTCCCGAGAGGCCCCTCCCACCTCCAGTTTCCCTGACTTCTCAGAGCCACCATGAGAAGCCCCCTGAGGTCACCTGCACAAGTCGAGGGACCCCAGGGTGTCCTGCCTCAACCCGAGAAAGACCTCGAGAGACCTTCTTCAACAAGTCTCGAGGCCAGATTCCCCTACCATGACTCGAGAGATATGACGCGCTCCCCCTCGCCACTAGCATGGAGACCCGACTTCCCTGGTGCCCCACGAGAGGCTCACTGACCTCGCCGTCTTACCTCGTGAGAAACCGCACACTGGGGCCGCCGCTCGAGAACAACCCCGAGCCTCCCCCGTCATCGCGAGATGAGGGCATCGTCTCCTGCATGGCCTAGAGACCAATCTCGCCACCTCTCTCCAGACGCCTCAGGAGGCTTGACTCCCTTTAGTCCACCCAGTGAGCTCCAAGAGATACCCGTCGCGACTCGAGAGCAGAGCGGGGTTCTTTTCTTCCACTCGAGATGAATGCCTGTCTCCCCGGGGGCGTCTGGAATGCAACCCCGAGATCCCTGTCGCCCCTGGAGAGGAACATTGGCTTCTGGACACAAGCCTCGATGAGGTCTATTGGCCCTGCAGTCACTCGAGAGCAATCCCCAGCTTTCCTTCGCAACTCGAATGGAAGATTGGACTTGCCTGGGCCAACACAAGAGGCAGCCTGAATTCCCCGTCGTAACTCGAGAATCCCGCCGTAACTCGAGAAAATCCACGTGGTTCCCCCGTTACCGCAAGATGAAGCCCTTTCCCGCTACAGCGTCTCAGGAGAAGTCTCACGTTAGGAATTGGAGGTCGAAACGGTACTTGGCACCCTTGATGCGACCCACAAAGTTCCCCGTCATCCCGGTCTCCCTGGAGAGGAACACCGAGGTTTTCCGGCACCACTTCCTCTGAGCCCCTTCTACCCTCCTGATCTCGACAGGAGGGTCGACTCCCCTGCTTTGTCTGGACGGGGTTCCCGACCTTCCGGTCGCACCTCAGGATGAGGCAGGTCTCACTACGACATTCCAGACGTGGCCTCGTGGGTGGTTCCACATTCCGAAGGACCCCGATTTCCCGGTCCCCTCTTGATAAGAACCCGATGCCCGGACACCTCTCCGAACTCCACCCTGTGAATGAAGTCAACACGAAGGGGCAGTGACTCGCCCGTGCATCGTCGGGAAAAGACCCCAGGTTCCAAATACAGCTCGACAAGTGGCCTCTCTCCCCGGGAACACCTCGAGAGGCAAGCGGAGTTCCATGCCTCAACCCAAGACGAGGCCTGACTCTCCTGTCCCAAGTCTGCAGGGACCCTGCGGTCGGAGTCTGAAATCAGAGGAACCCTGAGGTTCCTGCCTCAACTGGAGATGAGGCCCTCTTCCAATGCACCAAACCCAGTGGAGTCCCGAGAGGCCCCTCCCACCTCCAGTTTCCCTGACTTCTCAGAGCCACCATGAGAAGCCCCCTGAGGTCACCTGCACAAGTCGAGGGACCCCAGGGTGTCCTGCCTCAACCCGAGAAAGACCTCGAGAGACCTTCTTCAACACGTCTCGAGGCCAGATTCCCCTACCATGGCTCGAGAGCAATGACGCGCTCCCCCTCGCCACTCGCATGGAGACCCGACTTCCCTGCCGCCCCACGAGAGGCTCACTGACCTCGCCGTCGTACCTCGTGAGAAACCGCACACTGGGGCCGCCGCTCGAGAACAACCCCGAGCCTCCCCCGTCATCGCAAGATGAGGGCCTTCGTCTCCTGCATGGCCTAGAGACCAATCTCACGACCTCTCTCCAAACGCCTCAGGAGGCTTGACTCCCTTTAGTCCACCCAGTGAGCTCCAAGAGATACCCGTCGCGACTCGAGAGCAGAGCGGGGTTCTTTGCTTCCACTCGAGATGAATGCCTGTCTCCCCGGGTGCGTCTGGAGTGCAACCCCGAGATCACTGTCGCCCCTGGAGAGGAACATTGGCTTCTGGACACAAGCCTAGATGAGGACTATTGGCCCTGCAGTCACTCGAGAGCAATCCCCAGCTTTCCTTCCAAACTCGAATGGAAGATTGAACTTCCCTGGGCCAAAACAAGAGGCATCCTGAATTCCTGGCCGTAACTCGAGAATCCCGCCGCAATTCGAGAAAAACCACGTGGTTCCCCCGTCATCGCAAGATGAAGCCCTTTCCCGCTACAGCGTCTCAGGAGAAGTCCCACGTGAGGAATTGGAGGTCGAAACGGCACTTGGCACCCTTGATGCGACCCACAAAGTTCCCCGACATCCCGGTCTCCCTCGAGAGGAACACCGAGGTTTTCCCGCACCACTTCCTCTGAGCCCCTTCTACCCTCCTGATCTGGACAGGAGGGTCGACTCCCCTGCTTTGTCTGGAAGGGGTTCCCGACCTTCCGGTCGCACCTCAGGATGAGGCCGGTCTCACGACGACATTCCACACGTGGCCTCGTGGGTGGTTCCACATTGCGAAGGACCCCGATTTCCCGGTCCCCTCTTGATAAGAACCCGATGCCCGGACACCTCTCCGAACTCCACCCTGTGAATGAAGTCAACACGAAGGGGCAGTGACTCGCCCGTGCATCGTCGGGAAAAGACCCCAGGTTCCAAATACAGCTCGACAAGTGGCCTCTCTCCCCGGGAACACCTCGAGAGGCAAGCGGAGTTCCATGCCTCAACCCAAGACGAGGCCTGACTCTCCTGTCCCCAGTCTGCAGGGACCTTGCGGTCGGAGTCTGAAATCAGAGGAACCCTGAGGTTCCTGCCTCAACTGGAGATGAGGCCCTCTTCCAATGCACCAAACCCAGTGGAGTCCCGAGAGGCCCCTCCCACCTCCAGTTTCCCTGACTTCTCAGAGCCACCATGAGAAGCCCCCTGAGGTCACCTGCACAAGTCGAGGGACCCCAGGGTGTCCTGCCTCAACCCGAGAAAGACCTCGAGAGACCTTCTTCAACACGTCTCGAGGCCAGATTCCCCTACCATGACTCGAGAGCAAAGACGCGCTCCCCCTCGCCACTCGCATGGAGACCCGACTTCCCTGCCGCCCCACGAGAGGCTCACTGACCTCGCCGTCGTACCTCGTGAGAAACCGCACACTGGGGCCGCCGCTCGAGAACAACCCCGAGCCTCCCCCGTCATCGCGAGATGAGCGCCTTCGTCTCCTGCATGGCCTAGAGACCAATCTCGCGACCTCTCTCCAAACGCCTCAGGAGGCTTGACTCCCTTTAGTCCACTCAGTGAGCTCCAAGAGATACCCGTCGCGACTCGAGAGCAGAGCGGGGTTCTTTGCTTCCACTCGAGATGAATGACTGTCTCCCCGGGTGCGTCTGGAATGCAACCCCGAGATCCCTGTCGCCCCTGGAAAGGAACATTGGCTTCTGGACACAAGCCTAGATGAGGTCTATTGGCCCTGCAGTCACTCGAGACCAATCCCCAGCTTTCCTTCGAAACTCGAATGGAAGATTGCACTTCCCTGGGCCAACACTAGAGGCATCCTGAATTCCCCGTCGTAACTGGAGAATCCCGCCGCAACTCGAGAAAATCCACGTGGTTCCCCCGTCATCCCAAGATGAAGCCCTTTCCCGATACAGCGTCTCAGGAGAAGTCCCACGTTAGGAATTGGAGGTCGAAACGGCACTTGGCACCCTTGATGCGACCCACAAAGTTCCCCGACATCCCGGTCTCCCTCGAGAGGAACACCGAGGTTTTCCCGCACCACTTCCTCTGAGCCCCTTCTACCCTCCTGATCTGGACAGGAGGGTCGACTCCCCTGCTTTGTCTGGAAGGGGTTCCCGACCTTCCGGTCGCACCTCAGGATGAGGCCGGTCTCACGACGACATTCCAGACGTGGCCTCGTGGGTGGTTCCACATTCCGAAGGACCCCGATTTCCCGGTCCCCTCTTGATAAGAACCCGATGCCCGGACACCTCTTCGAACTCCACCCTGTGAATGAAGTCAACACGAAGGGGCAGTGACTCGCCCGTGCATCGTCGGGAAAAGACCCCAGGTTCCAAATACAGCTCGACAAGTGGCCTGTCTCCCCGGGAACACCTCGAGAGGCAAGCGGAGTTCCATGCCTCAACCCAAGACGAGGCCTGACTCTCCTGTCCCAAGTCTGCAGGGACCTTGCGGTCGGAGTCTGAAATCAGAGGAACCCTGAGGTTCCTGCCTCAACTGGAGATGAGGCCCTCTTCCAATGCACCAAACCCAGTGGAGTCCCGAGAGGCCCCTCCCACCTCCAGTTTCCCTGACTTCTCAGAGCCACCATGAGAAGCCCCCTGAGGTCACCTGCACAAGTCGAGGGACCCCAGGGTGTCCTGCCTCAACCCGAGAAAGACCTCGAGAGACCTTCTTCAACACGTCTCGAGGCCAGATTCCCCTACCATGACTCGAGAGCAAAGACGCGCTCCCCCTCGCCACTCGCATGGAGACCCGACTTCCTTGCCGCCCCACGAGAGGCTCACTGACCTCGCCGTCGTACCTCGCGAGAAACCGCACACTGGGGCCGCCGCTCGAGAACAACCCCGAGCCTCCCCCGTCATCGCGAGATGAGGGCCTTCGTCTCCTGCATGGCCTAGAGACCAGTCTCTCGACCTCTCTCCAAACGCCTCAGGAGGCTTGACTCCCTTTAGTCCACCCAGTGAGCTCCAAGAGATACCCGTCGCGACTCGAGAGCAGAGCGGGGTTCTTTGCTTCCACTCGAGATGGATGCCTGTCTCCCCGGGTGCGTCTGGAATGCAACCCCGAGATCCCTTTCGCCCCTGGAGAGGAACATTGGCTTCTGGACACAAGCCTAGATGAGGTCTATTGGCCCTGCAGTCACTCGAGAGCAATCCCCAGCTTTCCTTCGCAACTCGAATGGAAGATTGGACTTCCCTGGGCCAACACAAGAGGCATCCTGAATTCCCCGTCGTAACTCGAGAATCCCGCTGCAACTCGAGAAAATCCACGTGGTTCCCCCGTCATCGCAAGATGAAGCCCTTTCCCGCTACAGTGTCTCAGGAGAAGTCCCACGTTAGGAATTGGAGGTCGAAACGGTACTTGGCACCCTTGATGCGACCCACAAAGTGCCCCGACATCCCGGTCTCCCTCGAGAGGAACACCGAGGTTTTCCCGCACCACTTCCTCTGAGCCCCTTCTACCCTCCTGATCTGGACAGGAGGGTCGACTCCCCTGCTTTGTCTGGAAGGGGTTCCCGGCCTTCCGGTCGCACCTCAGGATGAGGCCGGTCTCACGACGACATTCCAGACGTGGCCTCGTGGGTGGTTCCACATTCCGAAGGACCCCGATTTCCCGGTCCCCTCTTGATAAGAACCCGATGCCCGGACACCTCTCCGAACTCCACCCTGTGAATGAAGTCAACACGAAGGGGCAGTGACTCGCCCGTGCATCGTCGGGAAAAGACCCCAGGTTCCAAATACCGCTCGACAAGTGGCCTGTCTCCCCGGGAACACCTCGAGAGGCAAGCGGAGTTCCATGCCTCAACCCAAGACGAGGCCTGACTCTCCTGTCCCAAGTCTGCAGGGACCTTGCGGTCGGAGTCTGAAATCAGAGGAACCCTGAGGTTCCTGCCTCAACTGGAGATGAGGCCCTCTTCCAATGCACCAAACCCAGTGGAGTCCCGAGAGGCCCCTCCCACCTCCAGTTTCCCTGACTTCTCAGAGCCACCATGAGAAGCCCCCTGAGGTCACCTGCACAAGTCGAGGGACCCCAGGGTGTCCTGCCTCAACCCGAGAAAGACCTCGAGAGACCTTCTTCAACACGTCTCGAGGCCAGATTCCCCTACCATGACTTGAGAGCAAAGACGCGCTCCCCCTCGCCACTCGCATGGAGACCCGACTTCCTTGCCGCCCCACGAGAGGCTCACTGACCTCGCCGTCGTACCTCGTGAGAAACCGCACACTGGGGCCGCCGCTCGAGAACAACCCCGAGCCTCCCCCGTCATCGCGAGATGAGGGCCTTCGTCTCCTGCATGGCCTAGAGACCAGTCTCTCGACCTCTCTCCAAACGCCTCAGGAGGCTTGACTCCCTTTAGTCCACCCAGTGAGCTCCAAGAGATACCCGTCGCGACTCAAGAGCAGAGCGGGGTTCTTTGCTTCCACTCGAGATGAATGCCTGTCTCCCCGGGTGCGTCTGGAATGCAACCCCGAGATCCCTTTCGCCCCTGGAGAGGAACATTGGCTTCTGGACACAAGCCTAGATGAGTTCTATTGGCCCTGCAGTCACTCGAGAGCAATCCCCAGCTTTCCTTCGCAACTCGAATGGAAGATTGGACTTCCCTGGGCCAACACAAGAGGCATCCTGAATTCCCCGTCGTAACTCGAGAATCCCGCTGCAACTCGAGAAAATCCACGTGGGTCCCCCGTCATCGCAAGATGAAGCCCTTTCCCGCTACAGTGTCTCAGGAGAAGTCCCACGTTAGGTATTGGAGGTCGAAACGGTACTTGGCACCCTTGATGCGACCCACAAAGTGCCCCGACATCCCGGTCTCCCTCGAGAGGAACACCGAGGTTTTCCCGCACCACTTCCTCTGAGCCCCTTCTACCCTCCTGATCTGGACAGGAGGGTCGACTCCCCTGCTTTGTCTGGAAGGGGTTCCCGGCCTTCCGGTCGCACCTCAGGATGAGGCCGGTCTCACGACGACATTCCAGACGTGGCCTCGTGGGTGGTTCCACATTCCGAAGGACCCCGATTTCCCGGTCCCCTCTTGATAAGAACCCGATGCCCGGACACCTCTTCGAACTCCACCCTGTGAATGAAGTCAACACGAAGGGGCAGTGACTCGCCCGTGCATCGTCGGGAAAAGACCCCAGGTTCCAAATACCGCTCGACAAGTGGCCTGTCTCCCCGGGAACACCTCGAGAGGCAAGCGGAGTTCCATGCCTCAACCCAAGACGAGGCCTGACTCTCCTGTCCCAAGTCTGCAGGGACCTTGCGGTCGGAGTCTGAAGTCAGAGGAACCCTGAGGTTCCTGCCTCAACTGGAGATGAGGCCCTCTTCCAATGCACCAAACCCAGTGGAGTGCCGAGAGGCCCCTCCCACCTCCAGTTTCCCTGACTTCTCAGAGCCACCATGAGAAGCCCCCTGAGGTCACCTGCACAAGTCGAGGGACCCCAGGGTGTCCTGCCTCAACCCGAGAAAGACCTCGAGAGACCTTCTTCAACACGTCTCGAGGCCAGATTCCCCTACTATGACTCGAGAGCAAAGACGCGCTCCCCCTCGCCATTCGCATGGAGACCCGACTTCCTTGCCGCCCCACGAGAGGCTCACTGACCTCGCCGTCGTACCTCGTGAGAAACCGCACACTGGGGCCGCCGCTCGAGAACAACCCCGAGCCTCCCCCGTCATCGCGACTTGAGGGCCTTCGTCTCCTGCATGGCCTAGAGACCAGTCTCTCGACCTCTCTCCAAACGCCTCAGGAGGCTTGACTCCCTTTAGTCCACCCAGTGAGCTCCAAGAGATACCCGTCGCGACTCAAGAGCAGAGCGGGGTTCTTTGCTCCCACTCGAGATGGATGCCTGTCTCCCCGGGTGCGTCTGGAATGCAACCCCGAGATCCCTGTCGCCCCTGGAGAGGAACATTGGCTTCTGGACACAAGCCTAGATGAGTTCTATTGGCCCTGCAGTCACTCGAGAGCAATCCCCAGCTTTCCTTCGCAACTCGAATGGAAGATTGGACTTCCCTGGGCCAACACAAGAGGCATCCTGAATTCCCCGTCGTAACTCGAGAATCCCGCTGCAACTCGAGAAAATCCACGTGGTTCCCCCGTCATCGCAAGATGAAGCCCTTTCCCGCTACAGCGTCTCAGGAGAAGTCCCACGTTAGGTATTGGAGGTCGAAACGGTACTTGGCACCCTTGATGCGACCCACAAAGTGCCCCGACATCCCGGTCTCCCTCGAGAGGAACACCGAGGTTTTCCCGCACCACTTCCTCTGAGCCCCTTCTACCCTCCTGATCTGGACAGGAGGGTCGACTCCCCTGCTTTGTCTGGAAGGGGTTCCCGGCCTTCCGGTCGCACCTCAGGATGAGGCCGGTCTCACGACGACATTCCAGACGTGGCCTCGTGGGTGGTTCCACATTCCGAAGGACCCCGATTTCCCGGTCCCCTCTTGATAAGAACCCGATGCCCGGACACCTCTTCGAACTCCACCCTGTGAATGAAGTCAACACGAAGGGGCAGTGACTCGCCCGTGCATCGTCGGGAAAAGACCCCAGGTTCCAAATACCGCTCGACAAGTGGCCTGTCTCCCCGGGAACACCTCGAGAGGCAAGCGGAGTTCCATGCCTCAACCCAAGACGAGGCCTGACTCTCCTGTCCCAAGTCTGCAGGGACCTTGCGGTCGGAGTCTGAAATCAGAGGAACCCTGAGGTTCCTGCCTCAACTGGAGATGAGGCCCTCTTCCAATGCACCAAACCCAGTGGAGTGCCGAGAGGCCCCTCCCACCTCCAGTTTCCCTGACTTCTCAGAGCCACCATGAGAAGCCCCCTGAGGTCACCTGCACAAGTCGAGGGACCCCAGGGTGTCCTGCCTCAACCCGAGAAAGACCTCGAGAGACCTTCTTCAACACGTCTCGAGGCCAGATTCCCCTACTATGACTTGAGAGCAAAGACGCGCTCCCCCTCGCCATTCGCATGGAGACCCGACTTCCTTGCCGCCCCACGAGAGGCTCACTGACCTCGCCGTCGTACCTCGCGAGAAACCGCACACTGGGGCCGCCGCTCGAGAACAACCCCGAGCCTCCCCCGTCATCGCGACTTGAGGGCCTTCGTCTCCTGCATGGCCTAGAGACCAGTCTCTCGACCTCTCTCCAAACGCCTCAGGAGGCTTGACTCCCTTTAGTCCACCCAGTGAGCTCCAAGAGATACCCGTCGCGACTCAAGAGCAGAGCGGGGTTCTTTGCTTCCACTCGAGATGGATGCCTGTCTCCCCGGGTGCGTCTGGAATGCAACCCCGAGATCCCTTTCGCCCCTGGAGAGGAACATTGGCTTCTGGACACAAGCCTAGATGAGTTCTATTGGCCCTGCAGTCACTCGAGAGCAATCCCCAGCTTTCCTTCGCAACTCGAATGGAAGATTGGACTTCCCTGGGCCAACACAAGAGGCATCCTGAATTCCCCGTCGTAACTCGAGAATCCCGCTGCAACTCGAGAAAATCCACGTGGTTCCCCCGTCATCGCAAGATGAAGCCCTTTCCCGCTACAGTGTCTCAGGAGAAGTCCCACGTTAGGTATTGGAGGTCGAAACGGTACTTGGCACCCTTGATGCGACCCACAAAGTGCCCCGACATCCCGGTCTCCCTCGAGAGGAACACCGAGGTTTTCCCGCACCACTTCCTCTGAGCCCCTTCTACCCTCCTGATCTGGACAGGAGGGTCGACTCCCCTGCTTTGTCTGGAAGGGGTTCCCGGCCTTCCGGTCGCACCTCAGGATGAGGCCGGTCTCACGACGACATTCCAGACGTGGCCTCGTGGGTGGTTCCACATTCCGAAGGACCCCGATTTCCCGGTCCCCTCTTGATAAGAACCCGATGCCCGGACACCTCTTCGAACTCCACCCTGTGAATGAAGTCAACACGAAGGGGCAGTGACTCGCCCGTGCATCGTCGGGAAAAGACCCCAGGTTCCAAATACCGCTCGACAAGTGGCCTGTCTCCCCGGGAACACCTCGAGAGGCAAGCGGAGTTCCATGCCTCAACCCAAGACGAGGCCTGACTCTCCTGTCCCAAGTCTGCAGGGACCTTGCGGTCGGAGTCTGAAATCAGAGGAACCCTGAGGTTCCTGCCTCAACTGGAGATGAGGCCCTCTTCCAATGCACCAAACCCAGTGGAGTGCCGAGAGGCCCCTCCCACCTCCAGTTTCCCTGACTTCTCAGAGCCACCATGAGAAGCCCCCTGAGGTCACCTGCACAAGTCGAGGGACCCCAGGGTGTCCTGCCTCAACCCGAGAAAGACCTCGAGAGACCTTCTTCAACACGTCTCGAGGCCAGATTCCCCTACCATGGCTCGGGAGCAATGACGCGCTCCCCCTCGCCACTCGCATGGAGACCCGACTTCCTTGCCGCCCCACGAGAGGCTCACTGACCTCGCCGTCGTACCTCGTGAGAAACCGCACACTGGGGCCGCCGCTCGAGAACAACCCCGAGCCTCCCCCGTCATCGCGAGATGAGGGCCTTCGTCTCCTGCATGGCCTAGAGACCAGTCTCTCGACCTCTCTCCAAACGCCTCAGGAGGCTTGACTCCCTTTAGTCCACCCAGTGAGCTCCAAGAGATACCCGTCGCGACTCGAGAGCAGAGCGGGGTTCTTTGCTTCCACTCGAGATGGATGCCTGTCTCCCCGGGTGCGTCTGGAATGCAACCCCGAGATCCCTGTCGCCCCTGGAGAGGAACATTGGCTTCTGGACACAAGCCTAGATGAGTTCTATTGGCCCTGCAGTCACTCGAGAGCAATCCCCAGCTTTCCTTCGCAACTCGAATGGAAGATTGGACTTCCCTGGGCCAACACAAGAGGCATCCTGAATTCCCCGTCGTAACTCGAGAATCCCGCTGCAACTCGAGAAAATCCACGTGGTTCCCCCGTCATCGCAAGATGAAGCCCTTTCCCGCTACAGCGTCTCAGGAGAAGTCCCACGTTAGGTATTGGAGGTCGAAACGGTACTTGGCACCCTTGATGCGACCCACAAAGTGCCCCGACATCCCGGTCTCCCTCGAGAGGAACACCGAGGTTTTCCCGCACCACTTCCTCTGAGCCCCTTCTACCCTCCTGATCTGGACAGGAGGGTCGACTCCCCTGCTTTGTCTGGAAGGGGTTCCCGGCCTTCCGGTCGCACCTCAGGATGAGGCCGGTCTCACGACGACATTCCAGACGTGGCCTCGTGGGTGGTTCCACATTCCGAAGGACCCCGATTTCCCGGTCCCCTCTTGATAAGAACCCGATGCCCGGACACCTCTTCGAACTCCACCCTGTGAATGAAGTCAACACGAAGGGGCAGTGACTCGCCCGTGCATCGTCGGGAAAAGACCCCAGGTTCCAAATACCGCTCGACAAGTGGCCTGTCTCCCCGGGAACACCTCGAGAGGCAAGCGGAGTTCCATGCCTCAACCCAAGACGAGGCCTGACTCTCCTGTCCCAAGTCTGCAGGGACCTTGCGGTCGGAGTCTGAAGTCAGAGGAACCCTGAGGTTCCTGCCTCAACTGGAGATGAGGCCCTCTTCCAATGCACCAAACCCAGTGGAGTGCCGAGAGGCCCCTCCCACCTCCAGTTTCCCTGACTTCTCAGAGCCACCATGAGAAGCCCCCTGAGGTCACCTGCACAAGTCGAGGGACCCCAGGGTGTCCTGCCTCAACCCGAGAAAGACCTCGAGAGACCTTCTTCAACACGTCTCGAGGCCAGATTCCCCTACTATGACTTGAGAGCAAAGACGCGCTCCCCCTCGCCATTCGCATGGAGACCCGACTTCCTTGCCGCCCCACGAGAGGCTCACTGACCTCGCCGTCGTACCTCGTGAGAAACCGCACACTGGGGCCGCCGCTCGAGAACAACCCCGAGCCTCCCCCGTCATCGCGACTTGAGGGCCTTCGTCTCCTGCATGGCCTAGAGACCAGTCTCTCGACCTCTCTCCAAACGCCTCAGGAGGCTTGACTCCCTTTAGTCCACCCAGTGAGCTCCAAGAGATACCCGTCGCGACTCAAGAGCAGAGCGGGGTTCTTTGCTCCCACTCGAGATGGATGCCTGTCTCCCCGGGTGCGTCTGGAATGCAACCCCGAGATCCCTTTCGCCCCTGGAGAGGAACATTGGCTTCTGGACACAAGCCTAGATGAGTTCTATTGGCCCTGCAGTCACTCGAGAGCAATCCCCAGCTTTCCTTCGCAACTCGAATGGAAGATTGGACTTCCCTGGGCCAACACAAGAGGCATCCTGAATTCCCCGTCGTAACTCGAGAATCCCGCTGCAACTCGAGAAAATCCACGTGGTTCCCCCGTCATCGCAAGATGAAGCCCTTTCCCGCTACAGTGTCTCAGGAGAAGTCCCACGTTAGGTATTGGAGGTCGAAACGGTACTTGGCACCCTTGATGCGACCCACAAAGTGCCCCGACATCCCGGTCTCCCTCGAGAGGAACACCGAGGTTTTCCCGCACCACTTCCTCTGAGCCCCTTCTACCCTCCTGATCTGGACAGGAGGGTCGACTCCCCTGCTTTGTCTGGAAGGGGTTCCCGGCCTTCCGGTCGCACCTCAGGATGAGGCCGGTCTCACGACGACATTCCAGACGTGGCCTCGTGGGTGGTTCCACATTCCGAAGGACCCCGATTTCCCGGTCCCCTCTTGATAAGAACCCGATGCCCGGACACCTCTTCGAACTCCACCCTGTGAATGAAGTCAACACGAAGGGGCAGTGACTCGCCCGTGCATCGTCGGGAAAAGACCCCAGGTTCCAAATACCGCTCGACAAGTGGCCTGTCTCCCCGGGAACACCTCGAGAGGCAAGCGGAGTTCCATGCCTCAACCCAAGACGAGGCCTGACTCTCCTGTCCCAAGTCTGCAGGGACCTTGCGGTCGGAGTCTGAAGTCAGAGGAACCCTGAGGTTCCTGCCTCAACTGGAGATGAGGCCCTCTTCCAATGCACCAAACCCAGTGGAGTGCCGAGAGGCCCCTCCCACCTCCAGTTTCCCTGACTTCTCAGAGCCACCATGAGAAGCCCCCTGAGGTCACCTGCACAAGTCGAGGGACCCCAGGGTGTCCTGCCTCAACCCGAGAAAGACCTCGAGAGACCTTCTTCAACACGTCTCGAGGCCAGATTCCCCTACTATGACTTGAGAGCAAAGACGCGCTCCCCCTCGCCATTCGCATGGAGACCCGACTTCCTTGCCGCCCCACGAGAGGCTCACTGACCTCGCCGTCGTACCTCGCGAGAAACCGCACACTGGGGCCGCCGCTCGAGAACAACCCCGAGCCTCCCCCGTCATCGCGACTTGAGGGCCTTCGTCTCCTGTATGGCCTAGAGACCAGTCTCTCGACCTCTCTCCAAACGCCTCAGGAGGCTTGACTCCCTTTAGTCCACCCAGTGAGCTCCAAGAGATACCCGTCGCGACTCAAGAGCAGAGCGGGGTTCTTTGCTCCCACTCGAGATGGATGCCTGTCTCCCCGGGTGCGTCTGGAATGCAACCCCGAGATCCCTTTCGCCCCTGGAGAGGAACATTGGCTTCTGGACACAAGCCTAGATGAGTTCTATTGGCCCTGCAGTCACTCGAGAGCAATCCCCAGCTTTCCTTCGCAACTCGAATGGAAGATTGGACTTCCCTGGGCCAACACAAGAGGCATCCTGAATTCCCCGTCGTAACTCGAGAATCCCGCTGCAACTCGAGAAAATCCACGTGGTTCCCCCGTCATCGCAAGATGAAGCCCTTTCCCGCTACAGTGTCTCAGGAGAAGTCCCACGTTAGGTATTGGAGGTCGAAACGGTACTTGGCACCCTTGATGCGACCCACAAAGTGCCCCGACATCCCGGTCTCCCTCGAGAGGAACACCGAGGTTTTCCCGCACCACTTCCTCTGAGCCCCTTCTACCCTCCTGATCTGGACAGGAGGGTCGACTCCCCTGCTTTGTCTGGAAGGGGTTCCCGGCCTTCCGGTCGCACCTCAGGATGAGGCCGGTCTCACGACGACATTCCAGACGTGGCCTCGTGGGTGGTTCCACATTCCGAAGGACCCCGATTTCCCGGTCCCCTCTTGATAAGAACCCGATGCCCGGACACCTCTTCGAACTCCACCCTGTGAATGAAGTCAACACGAAGGGGCAGTGACTCGCCCGTGCATCGTCGGGAAAAGACCCCAGGTTCCAAATACCGCTCGACAAGTGGCCTGTCTCCCCGGGAACACCTCGAGAGGCAAGCGGAGTTCCATGCCTCAACCCAAGACGAGGCCTGACTCTCCTGTCCCAAGTCTGCAGGGACCTTGCGGTCGGAGTCTGAAGTCAGAGGAACCCTGAGGTTCCTGCCTCAACTGGAGATGAGGCCCTCTTCCAATGCACCAAACCCAGTGGAGTGCCGAGAGGCCCCTCCCACCTCCAGTTTCCCTGACTTCTCAGAGCCACCATGAGAAGCCCCCTGAGGTCACCTGCACAAGTCGAGGGACCCCAGGGTGTCCTGCCTCAACCCGAGAAAGACCTCGAGAGACCTTCTTCAACACGTCTCGAGGCCAGATTCCCCTACTATGACTTGAGAGCAAAGACGCGCTCCCCCTCGCCATTCGCATGGAGACCCGACTTCCTTGCCGCCCCACGAGAGGCTCACTGACCTCGCCGTCGTACCTCGCGAGAAACCGCACACTGGGGCCGCCGCTCGAGAACAACCCCGAGCCTCCCGCGTCATCGCGACTTGAGGGCCTTCGTCTCCTGCATGGCCTAGAGACCAGTCTCTCGACCTCTCTCCAAACGCCTCAGGAGGCTTGACTCCCTTTAGTCCACCCAGTGAGCTCCAAGAGATACCCGTCGCGACTCAAGAGCAGAGCGGGGTTCTTTGCTCCCACTCGAGATGGATGCCTGTCTCCCCGGGTGCGTCTGGAATGCAACCCCGAGATCCCTTTCGCCCCTGGAGAGGAACATTGGCTTCTGGACACAAGCCTAGATGAGTTCTATTGGCCCTGCAGTCACTCGAGAGCAATCCCCAGCTTTCCTTCGCAACTCGAATGGAAGATTGGACTTCCCTGGGCCAACACAAGAGGCATCCTGAATTCCCCGTCGTAACTCGAGAATCCCGCTGCAACTCGAGAAAATCCACGTGGTTCCCCCGTCATCGCAAGATGAAGCCCTTTCCCGCTACAGTGTCTCAGGAGAAGTCCCACGTTAGGTATTGGAGGTCGAAACGGTACTTGGCACCCTTGATGCGACCCACAAAGTGCCCCGACATCCCGGTCTCCCTCGAGAGGAACACCGAGGTTTTCCCGCACCACTTCCTCTGAGCCCCTTCTACCCTCCTGATCTGGACAGGAGGGTCGACTCCCCTGCTTTGTCTGGAAGGGGTTCCCGGCCTTCCGGTCGCACCTCAGGATGAGGCCGGTCTCACGACGACATTCCAGACGTGGCCTCGTGGGTGGTTCCACATTCCGAAGGACCCCGATTTCCCGGTCCCCTCTTGATAAGAACCCGATGCCCGGACACCTCTTCGAACTCCACCCTGTGAATGAAGTCAACACGAAGGGGCAGTGACTCGCCCGTGCATCGTCGGGAAAAGACCCCAGGTTCCAAATACAGCTCGACAAGTGGCCTGTCTCCCCGGGAACACCTCGAGAGGCAAGCGGAGTTCCATGCCTCAACCCAAGACGAGGCCTGACTCTCCTGTCCCAAGTCTGCAGGGACCTTGCGGTCGGAGTCTGAAGTCAGAGGAACCCTGAGGTTCCTGCCTCAACTGGAGATGAGGCCCTCTTCCAATGCACCAAACCCAGTGGAGTGCCGAGAGGCCCCTCCCACCTCCAGTTTCCCTGACTTCTCAGAGCCACCATGAGAAGCCCCCTGAGGTCACCTGCACAAGTCGAGGGACCCCAGGGTGTCCTGCCTCAACCCGAGAAAGACCTCGAGAGACCTTCTTCAACACGTCTCGAGGCCAGATTCCCCTACTATGACTTGAGAGCAAAGACGCGCTCCCCCTCGCCATTCGCATGGAGACCCGACTTCCTTGCCGCCCCACGAGAGGCTCACTGACCTCGCCGTCGTACCTCGCGAGAAACCGCACACTGGGGCCGCCGCTCGAGAACAACCCCGAGCCTCCCCCGTCATCGCGACTTGAGGGCCTTCGTCTCCTGCATGGCCTAGAGACCAGTCTCTCGACCTCTCTCCAAACGCCTCAGGAGGCTTGACTCCCTTTAGTCCACCCAGTGAGCTCCAAGAGATACCCGTCGCGACTCAAGAGCAGAGCGGGGTTCTTTGCTCCCACTCGAGATGGATGCCTGTCTCCCCGGGTGCGTCTGGAATGCAACCCCGAGATCCCTTTCGCCCCTGGAGAGGAACATTGGCTTCTGGACACAAGCCTAGATGAGTTCTATTGGCCCTGCAGTCACTCGAGAGCAATCCCCAGCTTTCCTTCGCAACTCGAATGGAAGATTGGACTTCCCTGGGCCAACACAAGAGGCATCCTGAATTCCCCGTCGTAACTCGAGAATCCCGCTGCAACTCGAGAAAATCCACGTGGTTCCCCCGTCATCGCAAGATGAAGCCCTTTCCCGCTACAGTGTCTCAGGAGAAGTCCCACGTTAGGTATTGGAGGTCGAAACGGTACTTGGCACCCTTGATGCGACCCACAAAGTGCCCCGACATCCCGGTCTCCCTCGAGAGGAACACCGAGGTTTTCCCGCACCACTTCCTCTGAGCCCCTTCTACCCTCCTGATCTGGACAGGAGGGTCGACTCCCCTGCTTTGTCTGGAAGGGGTTCCCGGCCTTCCGGTCGCACCTCAGGATGAGGCCGGTCTCACGACGACATTCCAGACGTGGCCTCGTGGGTGGTTCCACATTCCGAAGGACCCCGATTTCCCGGTCCCCTCTTGATAAGAACCCGATGCCCGGACACCTCTTCGAACTCCACCCTGTGAATGAAGTCAACACGAAGGGGCAGTGACTCGCCCGTGCATCGTCGGGAAAAGACCCCAGGTTCCAAATACCGCTCGACAAGTGGCCTGTCTCCCCGGGAACACCTCGAGAGGCAAGCGGAGTTCCATGCCTCAACCCAAGACGAGGCCTGACTCTCCTGTCCCAAGTCTGCAGGGACCTTGCGGTCGGAGTCTGAAATCAGAGGAACCCTGAGGTTCCTGCCTCAACTGGAGATGAGGCCCTCTTCCAATGCACCAAACCCAGTGGAGTGCCGAGAGGCCCCTCCCACCTCCAGTTTCCCTGACTTCTCAGAGCCACCATGAGAAGCCCCCTGAGGTCACCTGCACAAGTCGAGGGACCCCAGGGTGTCCTGCCTCAACCCGAGAAAGACCTCGAGAGACCTTCTTCAACACGTCTCGAGGCCAGATTCCCCTACTATGACTTGAGAGCAAAGACGCGCTCCCCCTCGCCATTCGCATGGAGACCCGACTTCCTTGCCGCCCCACGAGAGGCTCACTGACCTCGCCGTCGTACCTCGCGAGAAACCGCACACTGGGGCCGCCGCTCGAGAACAACCCCGAGCCTCCCCCGTCATCGCGACTTGAGGGCCTTCGTCTCCTGCATGGCCTAGAGACCAGTCTCTCGACCTCTCTCCAAACGCC
Organism: Bos javanicus; assembly: GCF_032452875.1. Taxonomy (NCBI): domain Eukaryota; kingdom Metazoa; phylum Chordata; class Mammalia; order Artiodactyla; family Bovidae; genus Bos; species Bos javanicus. Next base: position 163,409 of record NW_026893955.1, read on the forward strand.
TCAGGAGGCTTGACTCCCTTTAGTCCACCCAGTGAGCTCCAAGAGATACCCGTCGCGACTCAAGAGCAGAGCGGGGTTCTTTGCTCCCACTCGAGATGGATGCCTGTCTCCCCGGGTGCGTCTGGAATGCAACCCCGAGATCCCTGTCGCCCCTGGAGAGGAACATTGGCTTCTGGACACAAGCCTAGATGAGTTCTATTGGCCCTGCAGTCACTCGAGAGCAATCCCCAGCTTTCCTTCGCAACTCGAATGGAAGATTGGACTTCCCTGGGCCAACACAAGAGGCATCCTGAATTCCCCGTCGTAACTCGAGAATCCCGCTGCAACTCGAGAAAATCCACGTGGTTCCCCCGTCATCGCAAGATGAAGCCCTTTCCCGCTACAGTGTCTCAGGAGAAGTCCCACGTTAGGTATTGGAGGTCGAAACGGTACTTGGCACCCTTGATGCGACCCACAAAGTGCCCCGACATCCCGGTCTCCCTCGAGAGGAACACCGAGGTTTTCCCGCACCACTTCCTCTGAGCCCCTTCTACCCTCCTGATCTGGACAGGAGGGTCGACTCCCCTGCTTTGTCTGGAAGGGGTTCCCGGCCTTCCGGTCGCACCTCAGGATGAGGCCGGTCTCACGACGACATTCCAGACGTGGCCTCGTGGGTGGTTCCACATTCCGAAGGACCCCGATTTCCCGGTCCCCTCTTGATAAGAACCCGATGCCCGGACACCTCTTCGAACTCCACCCTGTGAATGAAGTCAACACGAAGGGGCAGTGACTCGCCCGTGCATCGTCGGGAAAAGACCCCAGGTTCCAAATACCGCTCGACAAGTGGCCTGTCTCCCCGGGAACACCTCGAGAGGCAAGCGGAGTTCCATGCCTCAACCCAAGACGAGGCCTGACTCTCCTGTCCCAAGTCTGCAGGGACCTTGCGGTCGGAGTCTGAAGTCAGAGGAACCCTGAGGTTCCTGCCTCAACTGGAGATGAGGCCCTCTTCCAATGCACCAAACCCAGTGGAGTGCCGAGAGGCCCCTCCCACCTCCAGTTTCCCTGACTTCTCAGAGCCACCATGAGAAGCCCCCTGAGGTCACCTGCACAAGTCGAGGGACCCCAGGGTGTCCTGCCTCAACCCGAGAAAGACCTCGAGAGACCTTCTTCAACACGTCTCGAGGCCAGATTCCCCTACTATGACTTGAGAGCAAAGACGCGCTCCCCCTCGCCATTCGCATGGAGACCCGACTTCCTTGCCGCCCCACGAGAGGCTCACTGACCTCGCCGTCGTACCTCGCGAGAAACCGCACACTGGGGCCGCCGCTCGAGAACAACCCCGAGCCTCCCCCGTCATCGCGACTTGAGGGCCTTCGTCTCCTGCATGGCCTAGAGACCAGTCTCTCGACCTCTCTCCAAACGCCTCAGGAGGCTTGACTCCCTTTAGTCCACCCAGTGAGCTCCAAGAGATACCCGTCGCGACTCAAGAGCAGAGCGGGGTTCTTTGCTCCCACTCGAGATGGATGCCTGTCTCCCCGGGTGCGTCTGGAATGCAACCCCGAGATCCCTTTCGCCCCTGGAGAGGAACATTGGCTTCTGGACACAAGCCTAGATGAGTTCTATTGGCCCTGCAGTCACTCGAGAGCAATCCCCAGCTTTCCTTCGCAACTCGAATGGAAGATTGGACTTCCCTGGGCCAACACAAGAGGCATCCTGAATTCCCCGTCGTAACTCGAGAATCCCGCTGCAACTCGAGAAAATCCACGTGGTTCCCCCGTCATCGCAAGATGAAGCCCTTTCCCGCTACAGTGTCTCAGGAGAAGTCCCACGTTAGGTATTGGAGGTCGAAACGGTACTTGGCACCCTTGATGCGACCCACAAAGTGCCCCGACATCCCGGTCTCCCTCGAGAGGAACACCGAGGTTTTCCCGCACCACTTCCTCTGAGCCCCTTCTACCCTCCTGATCTGGACAGGAGGGTCGACTCCCCTGCTTTGTCTGGAAGGGGTTCCCGGCCTTCCGGTCGCACCTCAGGATGAGGCCGGTCTCACGACGACATTCCAGACGTGGCCTCGTGGGTGGTTCCACATTCCGAAGGACCCCGATTTCCCGGTCCCCTCTTGATAAGAACCCGATGCCCGGACACCTCTTCGAACTCCACCCTGTGAATGAAGTCAACACGAAGGGGCAGTGACTCGCCCGTGCATCGTCGGGAAAAGACCCCAGGTTCCAAATACAGCTCGACAAGTGGCCTGTCTCCCCGGGAACACCTCGAGAGGCAAGCGGAGTTCCATGCCTCAACCCAAGACGAGGCCTGACTCTCCTGTCCCAAGTCTGCAGGGACCTTGCGGTCGGAGTCTGAAATCAGAGGAACCCTGAGGTTCCTGCCTCAACTGGAGATGAGGCCCTCTTCCAATGCACCAAACCCAGTGGAGTGCCGAGAGGCCCCTCCCACCTCCAGTTTCCCTGACTTCTCAGAGCCACCATGAGAAGCCCCCTGAGGTCACCTGCACAAGTCGAGGGACCCCAGGGTGTCCTGCCTCAACCCGAGAAAGACCTCGAGAGACCTTCTTCAACACGTCTCGAGGCCAGATTCCCCTACCATGACTTGAGAGCAAAGACGCGCTCCCCCTCGCCACTCGCATGGAGACCCGACTTCCTTGCCGCCCCACGAGAGGCTCACTGACCTCGCCGTCGTACCTCGTGAGAAACCGCACACTGGGGCCGCCGCTCGAGAACAACCCCGAGCCTCCCCCGTCATCGCGAGATGAGGGCCTTCGTCTCCTGCATGGCCTAGAGACCAGTCTCTCGACCTCTCTCCAAACGCCTCAGGAGGCTTGACTCCCTTTAGTCCACCCAGTGAGCTCCAAGAGATACCCGTCGCGACTCAAGAGCAGAGCGGGGTTCTTTGCTTCCACTCGAGATGGATGCCTGTCTCCCCGGGTGCGTCTGGAATGCAACCCCGAGATCCCTGTCGCCCCTGGAGAGGAACATTGGCTTCTGGACACAAGCCTAGATGAGTTCTATTGGCCCTGCAGTCACTCGAGAGCAATCCCCAGCTTTCCTTCGCAACTCGAATGGAAGATTGGACTTCCCTGGGCCAACACAAGAGGCATCCTGAATTCCCCGTCGTAACTCGAGAATCCCGCTGCAACTCGAGAAAATCCACGTGGTTCCCCCGTCATCGCAAGATGAAGCCCTTTCCCGCTACAGTGTCTCAGGAGAAGTCCCACGTTAGGTATTGGAGGTCGAAACGGTACTTGGCACCCTTGATGCGACCCACAAAGTGCCCCGACATCCCGGTCTCCCTCGAGAGGAACACCGAGGTTTTCCCGCACCACTTCCTCTGAGCCCCTTCTACCCTCCTGATCTGGACAGGAGGGTCGACTCCCCTGCTTTGTCTGGAAGGGGTTCCCGGCCTTCCGGTCGCACCTCAGGATGAGGCCGGTCTCACGACGACATTCCAGACGTGGCCTCGTGGGTGGTTCCACATTCCGAAGGACCCCGATTTCCCGGTCCCCTCTTGATAAGAACCCGATGCCCGGACACCTCTTCGAACTCCACCCTGTGAATGAAGTCAACACGAAGGGGCAGTGACTCGCCCGTGCATCGTCGGGAAAAGACCCCAGGTTCCAAATACAGCTCGACAAGTGGCCTGTCTCCCCGGGAACACCTCGAGAGGCAAGCGGAGTTCCATGCCTCAACCCAAGACGAGGCCTGACTCTCCTGTCCCAAGTCTGCAGGGACCTTGCGGTCGGAGTCTGAAATCAGAGGAACCCTGAGGTTCCTGCCTCAACTGGAGATGAGGCCCTCTTCCAATGCACCAAACCCAGTGGAGTCCCGAGAGGCCCCTCCCACCTCCAGTTTCCCTGACTTCTCAGAGCCACCATGAGAAGCCCCCTGAGGTCACCTGCACAAGTCGAGGGACCCCAGGGTGTCCTGCCTCAACCCGAGAAAGACCTCGAGAGACCTTCTTCAACACGTCTCGAGGCCAGATTCCCCTACCATGACTCGAGAGCAATGACGCGCTCCCCCTCGCCACTCGCATGGAGACCCGACTTCCTTGCCGCCCCACGAGAGGCTCACTGACCTCGCCGTCGTACCTCGTGAGAAACCGCACACTGGGGCCGCCGCTCGAGAACAACCCCGAGCCTCCCCCGTCATCGCGAGATGAGGGCCTTCGTCTCCTGCATGGCCTAGAGACCAGTCTCGCGACCTCTCTCCAAACGCCTCAGGAGGCTTGACTCCCTTTAGTCCACCCAGTGAGCTCCAAGAGATACCCGTCGCGACTCGAGAGCAGAGCGGGGTTCTTTGCTTCCACTCGAGATGGATGCCTGTCTCCCCGGGTGCGTCTGGAATGCAACCCCGAGATCCCTGTCGCCCCTGGAGAGGAACATTGGCTTCTGGACACAAGCCTAGATGAGTTCTATTGGCCCTGCAGTCACTCGAGAGCAATCCCCAGCTTTCCTTCGCAACTCGAATGGAAGATTGGACTTCCCTGGGCCAACACAAGAGGCATCCTGAATTCCCCGTCGTAACTCGAGAATCCCGCTGCAACTCGAGAAAATCCACGTGGTTCCCCCGTCATCGCAAGATGAAGCCCTTTCCCGCTACAGCGTCTCAGGAGAAGTCCCACGTTAGGTATTGGAGGTCGAAACGGTACTTGGCACCCTTGATGCGACCCACAAAGTGCCCCGACATCCCGGTCTCCCTCGAGAGGAACACCGAGGTTTTCCCGCACCACTTCCTCTGAGCCCCTTCTACCCTCCTGATCTGGACAGGAGGGTCGACTCCCCTGCTTTGTCTGGAAGGGGTTCCCGGCCTTCCGGTCGCACCTCAGGATGAGGCCGGTCTCACGACGACATTCCAGACGTGGCCTCGTGGGTGGTTCCACATTCCGAAGGACCCCGATTTCCCGGTCCCCTCTTGATAAGAACCCGATGCCCGGACACCTCTTCGAACTCCACCCTGTGAATGAAGTCAACACGAAGGGGCAGTGACTCGCCCGTGCATCGTCGGGAAAAGACCCCAGGTTCCAAATACAGCTCGACAAGTGGCCTGTCTCCCCGGGAACACCTCGAGAGGCAAGCGGAGTTCCATGCCTCAACCCAAGACGAGGCCTGACTCTCCTGTCCCAAGTCTGCAGGGACCTTGCGGTCGGAGTCTGAAATCAGAGGAACCCTGAGGTTCCTGCCTCAACTGGAGATGAGGCCCTCTTCCAATGCACCAAACCCAGTGGAGTGCCGAGAGGCCCCTCCCACCTCCAGTTTCCCTGACTTCTCAGAGCCACCATGAGAAGCCCCCTGAGGTCACCTGCACAAGTCGAGGGACCCCAGGGTGTCCTGCCTCAACCCGAGAAAGACCTCGAGAGACCTTCTTCAACACGTCTCGAGGCCAGATTCCCCTACCATGACTCGAGAGCAATGACGCGCTCCCCCTCGCCACTCGCATGGAGACCCGACTTCCTTGCCGCCCCACGAGAGGCTCACTGACCTCGCCGTCGTACCTCGTGAGAAACCGCACACTGGGGCCGCCGCTCGAGAACAACCCCGAGCCTCCCCCGTCATCGCGAGATGAGGGCCTTCGTCTCCTGCATGGCCTAGAGACCAGTCTCGCGACCTCTCTCCAAACGCCTCAGGAGGCTTGACTCCCTTTAGTCCACCCAGTGAGCTCCAAGAGATACCCGTCGCGACTCGAGAGCAGAGCGGGGTTCTTTGCTTCCACTCGAGATGGATGCCTGTCTCCCCGGGTGCGTCTGGAATGCAACCCCGAGATCCCTGTCGCCCCTGGAGAGGAACATTGGCTTCTGGACACAAGCCTAGATGAGGTCTATTGGCCCTGCAGTCACTCGAGAGCAATCCCCAGCTTTCCTTCGCAACTCGAATGGAAGATTGGACTTCCCTGGGCCAACACAAGAGGCATCCTGAATTCCCCGTCGTAACTCGAGAATCCCGCTGCAACTCGAGAAAATCCACGTGGTTCCCCCGTCATCGCAAGATGAAGCCCTTTCCCGCTACAGCGTCTCAGGAGAAGTCCCACGTTAGGAATTGGAGGTCGAAACGGTACTTGGCACCCTTGATGCGACCCACAAAGTTCCCCGAAATCCCGGTCTCCCTGGAGAGGAACACCGAGGTTTTCCCGCACCACTTCCTCTGAGCCCCTTCTACCCTCCTGATCTGGACAGGAGGGTCGACTCCCCTGCTTTGTCTGGAAGGGGTTCCCGACCTTCCGGTCGCACCTCAGGATGAGGCCGGTCTCACGAAGACATTCCAGACGTGGCCTCGTGGGTGGTTCCACATTCCGTAGGACCCCGATTTCCCGGTCCCCTCTTGATAAGAACCCGATGCCCGGACACCTCTCCGAACTCCAGCCTGTGAATGAAGTCAACACGAAGGGGCAGTGACTCGCCCGTGCATCGTCGGGAAAAGACCCCAGGTTCCAAATACAGCTCGACAAGTGGCCTCTCTCCCCGGGAACATCTCGAGAGGCAAGCGGAGTTCCATGCCTCAACCCAAGACGAGGCCTGACTCTCCTGTCCCCAGTCTGCAGGGACCCTGCGATCGGAGTCTGAAATCAGAGGTACCCTGAGGTTCCTGCCTCAACTGGAGATGAGGCCCTCTTCCAATGCACCAAACCCAGTGGAGTCCCGAGAGGCCCCTCCCACCTCCAGTTTCCCTGACTTCTCAGAGCCACCATGAGAAGCCCCCTGAGGTCACCTGCACAAGTCGAGGGAGCCCAGGGTTTCCTGCCTCAACCCGAGAAAGACCTCGAGAGACCTTCTTCAACACGTCTCGAGGCCAGATTCCCCTACCATGACTCGAGAGCAATGACGCGCTCCCCCTCGCCACTCGCATGGAGACCCGACTTCCCTGGCGCCCCACGAGAGGCTCACTGACCTCGCCGTCGTACCTCGTGAGAAACCGCACACTGGGGCCGCCGCTCGAGAACAACCCCGAGCCTCCCCCGTCATCGCGAGATGAGGGCCTTCGTCTCCTGCATGGCCTAGAGACCAATCTCGCGACCTCTCTCCAAACGCCTCAGGAGGCTTGACTCCCTTTAGTCCACTCAGTGAGCTCCAAGAGATACCCGTCGCGACTCGAGAGCAGAGCGGGGTTCTTTGCTTCCATTCGAGATGAATGCCTGTCTCCCCGGGTGCCTCTGGAATGCAACCCCGAGATCCCTGTCGACCCTGGAGAGGAACATTGGCTTCTGGACACAAGCCTAGATGAGGTCTATTGGCCCTGCAGTCACTCGAGAGCAATCCCCAGCTTTCCTTCGCAACTCGAATGGACGATTGGACTTCCCTGGGCCAACACAAGAGGCATCCTGAATTCCCCGTCGTAACTCGAGAATCCCGCCGCAACTCGAGAAAAACCACGTGGTTCCCCCGTCATCGCAAGATGAAGCCCTTTACCGCTACAGCGTCTCAGGAGAAGTCCCACGTTAGGAATTGGAGGTCGAAAGGGCACTTGGCACCCTTGATGCGACCCACAAAGTTCCCCGACATCCCGGTCTCCCTCGAGAGGAACACTGAGGTTTTCCCGCACCACTTCCTCTGAGCCCCTTCTACCCTCCTGATTTGGACAGGAGGGTCGACTCCCCTGCTTTGTCTGGAAGGGGTTCCCGACCTTCCGGTCGCACCTCAGGATGAGGCCGGTCTCACGACGACATTCCAGACGTGGCCTCGTGGGTGGTTCCACATTCCGAAGGACCCCGATTTCCCGGTCCCCTCTTGATAAGAACCCGATGCCCGGACACCTCTCCGAACTCCACCCTGTGAATGAAGTCAACACGAAGGGGCAGTGACTCGCCCGTGCATCGTCCAGAAAAACCCCAGGTTCCAAATACAGCTCGACAAGTGGCCTCTCTCCCCGGGGACACCTCGAGAGGCAAGCGGAGTTCCATGCCTCAACCCAAGACGAGGCCTGTCTCTCCTGTCCCCAGTCTGCAGGGACCCTGCGATTGGAGTCTGAAATCAGAGGAACCCTGAGGTTCCTGCCTCAACTGGAGATGAGGCCCTCTTCCAATGCACCACACCCAGTGGAGTCCCGAGAGGCCCCTCCCACCTCCAGTTTCCCTGACTTCTCAGAGCCACCATGAGAAGCCCCCTGAGGTCACCTGCACAAGTCGAGGGACCCCAGGGTGTCCTGCCTCAACCCGAGAAAGACCTCGAGAGACCTTCTTCAACACGTCTCGAGGCCAGATTCCCCTACCATGACTCGAGAGCAATGACGCGCTCCCCCTCGCCACTCGCATGGAGACCCGACTTCCCTGGCGCCCCACGAGAGGCTCACTGACCTCGCCGTCGTACCTCGTGAGAAACCGCACACTGGGGCCGCCGCTCGAGAACAACCCCGAGCCTCCCCCGTCATCGAGAGATGAGGGCCTTCGTCTCCTGCATGGCCTAGAGACCAATCTCGCGACCTCTCTCCAAACGCCTCAGGAGGCTTGACTCCCTTTAGTCCACCCAGTGAGCTCCAAGAGATACCCGTCGCGATTCGAGAGCAGAGCGGGGTTCTTTGCTTCCACTCGAGATGAATGCCTGTCTCCCCGGGTGCGTCTGGAATGCAACCCCGAGATCCCTGTCGCCCCTGGAGAGGAACATTGGCTTCTGGACACAAGCCTAGATGAGGTCTATTGGCCCTGCAGTCACTCGAGAGCAATCCCCAGCTTTCCTTCGCAACTCGAATGGAAGATTGGACTTGCCTGGGCCAACACAAGAGGCATCCTGAATTCCCCGTCGTAACTCGAGAATCCCGCCGTAACTCGAGAAAAACCACGTGGCTCCCCCGTCATCGCAAGATGAAGCCCTTTCCCGCTATAGCGTCTCAGGAGAAGTCCCACGTTAGGAATTGGAGGTCGAAAGGGCACTTGGCACCCTTGATGCGACCCACAAAGTTCCCCGACATCCCGGTCTCCCTCGAGAGGAACGCTGAGGTTTTCCCGCACCCCCTCCTCTGAGCCCTTTCTCCCCTCCTGATCTGGACAGGAGGGTCGACTCCCCTGCTTTGTCTGGAAGGGGTTCCCGACCTTCCGGTCGCACCTCAGGATGAGGCCGGTCTCACGAAAACATTCCAGACGTGGCCTCGTGGGTGGTTCCACATTCCGTAGGACCCCGATTTCCCGGTCCCCTCTGGATAAGAACCCGATGCCCGGACACCTCTCCGAACTCCACCCTGTGAATGAAGTCAACACGAAGGGGCAGTGACTCGCCCGTGCATCGTTCGGGAAAAACCCCAGGTTCCAAATACAGCTCGACAAGTGGCCTCTCTCCCCGGGGACATCTCGAGAGGCAAGCGGAGTTCCATGCCTCAACCCAAGACGAGGCCTGACTCTCCTGTCCCCAGTCTGCAGGGACCCTGCGATCGGAGTCTGAAATCAGAGGTACCCTGCGGTTCCTGCCTCAACTGGAGATGAGGCCCTCTTCCAATGCACCAAACCCAGTGGAGTCCCGAGAGGCCCCTCCCACCTCCAGTTTCCCTGGCTTCTCAGAGCCACCATGAGAAGCCCCCTGAGGTCACCTGCACAAGTCGAGGGAACCCAGGGTTTCCTGCCTCAACCCGAGAAAGACCTCGAGAGACCTTCTTCAACACGTCTCGAGGCCAGATTCCCCTACCATGGCTCGGGAGCAATGACGCGCTCCCCCTCGCCACTCGCATGGAGACCCGACTTCCCTGGCGCCCCACGAGAGGCTCACTGACCTCGCCGTCGTACCTCGTGAGAAACCGCACACTGGGGCCGCCGCTCGAGAACAACCCCGAGATTCCCCCGTCATCGAGAGATGAGGGCCTTCCTCTCCTGCATGGCCTAGAGACCAATCTCGCGACCTCTCTCCAAACGCCTCAGGAGGCTTGACTCCCTTGAGTCCACCCAGTGAGCTCCAAGAGATACCCGTCGCGACTCGAGAGCAGAGCGGGGTTCTTTGCTTCCACTCGAGATGAATGCCTGTCTCCCCGGGTGCGTCTGGAATGCAACCCCGAGATCCCTGTCGCCCCTGGAGAGGAACATTGGCTTCTGGACACAAGCCTAGATGAGGTCTATTGGCCCTGCAGTCACTCGAGAGCAATCCCCAGCTTTCCTTCGCAACTCGAATGGAAGATTGGACTTGCCTGGGCCAACACAAGAGGCATCCTGAATTCCCCGTCGTAACTCGAGAATCCCGCCGTAACTCGAGAAAAACCACGTGGCTCCCCCGTCATCGCAAGATGAAGCCCTTTCCCGCTACAGCGTCTCAGGAGAAGTCCCACGTTAGGAATTGGAGGTCGAAAGGGCACTTGGCACCCTTGATGCGACCCACAAAGTTCCCCGAAATCCCGGTCTCCCTCGAGAGGAACACTGAGGTTTTCCCGCACCCCTTCCTCTGAGCCCTTTCTCCCCTCCTGATCTGGACAGGAGGGTCGACTCCCCTGCTTTGTCTGGAAGGGGTTCCCGACCTTCCGGTCGCACCTCAGGATGAGGCCGGTCTCACGAAGACATTCCAGACGTGGCCTCGTGGGTGGTTCCACATTCCGTAGGACCCCGATTTCCCGGTCCCCTCTTGATAAGAACCCGATGCCCGGACACCTCTCCGAACTCCACCCTGTGAATGAAGTCAACACGAAGGGGCAGTTTTTTCCCGTGCATCGTTCGGGAAAAACCCCAGGTTCCAAATACAGCTCGACAAGTGGCCTCTCTCCCCGGGGACATCTCGAGAGGCAAGCGGAGTTCCATGCCTCAACCCAAGACGAGGCCTGACTCTCCTGTCCCCAGTCTGCAGGGACCCTGCGATCGGAGTCTGAAATCAGAGGTACCCTGCGGTTCCTGCCTCAACTGGAGATGAGGCCCTCTTCCAATGCACCAAACCCAGTGGAGTCCCGAGAGGCCCCTCCCACCTCCAGTTTCCCTGGCTTCTCAGAGCCACCATGAGAAGCCCCCTGAGGTCACCTGCACAAGTCGAGGGAACCCAGGGTTTCCTGCCTCAACCCGAGAAAGACCTCGAGAGACCTTCTTCAACACGTCTCGAGGCCAGATTCCCCTACCATGGCTCGGGAGCAATGACGCGCTCCCCCTCGCCACTCGCATGGAGACCCGACTTCCCTGGCGCCCCACGAGAGGCTCACTGACCTCGCCGTCGTACCTCGTGAGAAACCGCACACTGCGGCCGCCGCTCGAGAACAACCCCGAGATTCCCCCGTCATCGAGAGATGAGGGCCTTCGTCTCCTGCATGGCCTAGAGACCAATCTCGCGACCTCTCTCCAAACGCCTCAGGAGGCTTGACTCCCTTGACTCCACCCAGTGAGCTCCAAGAGATACCCGTCGCGACTCGAGAGCAGAGCGGGGTTCTTTGCTTCCACTCGAGATGAATGCCTGTCTCCCCGGGTGCGTCTGGAATGCAACCCCGAGATCCCTGTCGCCCCTGGAGAGGAACATTGGCTTCTGGACACAAGCCTAGATGAGGTCTATTGGCCCTGCAGTCACTCGAGAGCAATCCCCAGCTTTCCTTCGCAACTCGAATGGAAGATTGGACTTGCCTGGGCCAACACAAGAGGCATCCTGAATTCCCCGTCGTAACTCGAGAATCCCGCCGTAACTCGAGAAAAACCACGTGGCTCCCCCGTCATCGCAAGATGAAGCCCTTTCCCGCTACAGCGTCTCAGGAGAAGTCCCACGTTAGGAATTGGAGGTCGAAAGGGCACTTGGCACCCTTGATGCGACCCACAAAGTTCCCCGAAATCCCGGTCTCCCTCGAGAGGAACACTGAGGTTTTCCCGCACCCCGTCCTCTGAGCCCTTTCTCCCCTCCTGATCTGGACAGGAGGGTCGACTCCACTGCTTTGTCTGGAAGGGGTTCCCGACCTTCCGGTCGCACCTCAGGATGAGGCCGGTCTCACGAAGACATTCCAGACGTGGCCTCGTGGGTGGTTCCACATTCCGTAGGACCCCGATTTCCCGGTCCCCTCTTGATAAGAACCCGATGCCCGGACACCTCTCCGAACTCCACCCTGTGAATGAAGTCAACACGAAGGGGCAGTTTTTCTCCGTGCATCGTTCGGAAAAAACCCCAGGTTCCAAATACAGCTCGACAAGTGGCCTCTCTCCCCGGGGACATCTCGAGAGGCAAGCGGAGTTCCATGCCTCCACCCAAGACGAGGCCTGACTCTCCTGTCCCCAGTCTGCAGGGACCCTGCGATCGGAGTCTGAAATCAGAGGTACCCTGCGGTTCCTGCCTCAACTGGAGATGAGGCCCTCTTCCAATGCACCAAACCCAGTGGAGTCCCGAGAGGCCCCTCCCACCTCCAGTTTCCCTGGCTTCTCAGAGCCACCATGAGAAGCCCCCTGAGGTCACCTGCACAAGTCGAGGGAACCCAGGGTTTCCTGCCTCAACCCGAGAAAGACCTCGAGAGACCTTCTTCAACACGTCTCGAGGCCAGATTCCCCTACCATGGCTCGGGAGCAATGACGCGCTCCCCCTCGCCACTCGCATGGAGACCCGACTTCCCTGGCGCCCCACGAGAGGCTCACTGACCTCGCCGTCGTACCTCGTGAGAAACCGCACACTGGGGCCGCCGCTCGAGAACAACCCCGAGATTCCCCCGTCATCGAGAGATGAGGGCCTTCGTCTCCTGCATGGCCTAGAGACCAATCTCGCGACCTCTCTCCAAACGCCTCAGGAGGCTTGACTCCCTTGAGTCCACCCAGTGAGCTCCAAGAGATACCCGTCGCGACTCGAGAGCAGAGCGGGGTTCTTTGCTTCCACTCGAGATGAATGCCTGTCTCCCCGGGTGCGTCTGGAATGCAACCCCGAGATCCCTGTCGCCCCTGGAGAGGAACATTGGCTTCTGGACACAAGCCTAGATGAGGTCTATTGGCCCTGCAGTCACTCGAGAGCAATCCCCAGCTTTCCTTCGCAACTCGAATGGAAGATTGGACTTGCCTGGGCCAACACAAGAGGCAGCCTGAATTCCCCGTCGTAACTCGAGAATCCCGCCGTAACTCGAGAAAAACCACGTGGCTCCCCCGTCATCGCAAGATGAAGCCCTTTCCCGCTACAGCGTCTCAGGAGAAGTCCCACGTTAGGAATTGGAGGTCGAAAGGGCACTTGGCACCCTTGATGCGACCCACAAAGTTCCCCGAAATCCCGGTCTCCCTCGAGAGGAACACTGAGGTTTTCCCGCACCCCTTCCTCTGAGCCCTTTCTCCCCTCCTGATCTGGACAGGAGGGTCGACTCCCCTGCTTTGTCTGGAAGGGGTTCCCGACCTTCCGGTCGCACCTCAGGATGAGGCCGGTCTCACGAAGACATTCCAGACGTGGCCTCGTGGGTGGTTCCACATTCCGTAGGACCCCGATTTCCCGGTCCCCTCTTGATAAGAACCCGATGCCCGGACACCTCTCCGAACTCCACCCTGTGAATGAAGTCAACACGAAGGGGCAGTTTTTCCCCGTGCATCGTTCGGAAAAACCCCAGGTTCCAAATACAGCTCGACAAGTGGCCTCTCTCCCCGGGGACATCTCGAGAGGCAAGCGGAGTTCCATGCCTCAACCCAAGACGAGGCCTGACTCTCCTGTCCCCAGTCTGCAGGGACCCTGCGATCGGAGTCTGAAATCAGAGGTACCCTGCGGTTCCTGCCTCAACTGGAGATGAGGCCCTCTTCCAATGCACCAAACCCAGTGGAGTCCCGAGAGGCCCCTCCCACCTCCAGTTTCCCTGGCTTCTCAGAGCCACCATGAGAAGCCCCCTGAGGTCACCTGCACAAGTCGAGGGAACCCAGGGTTTCCTGCCTCAACCCGAGAAAGACCTCGAGAGACCTTCTTCAACACGTCTCGAGGCCAGATTCCCCTACCATGGCTCGGGAGCAATGACGCGCTCCCCCTCGCCACTCGCATGGAGACCCGACTTCCCTGGCGCCCCACGAGAGGCTCACTGACCTCGCCGTCGTACCTCGTGAGAAACCGCACACTGGGGCCGCCGCTCGAGAACAACCCCGAGATTCCCCCGTCATCGAGAGATGAGGGCCTTCGTCTCCTGCATGGCCTAGAGACCAATCTCGCGACCTCTCTCCAAACGCCTCAGGAGGCTTGACTCCCTTGAGTCCACCCAGTGAGCTCCAAGAGATACCCGTCGCGACTCGAGAGCAGAGCGGGGTTCTTTGCTTCCACTCGAGATGAATGCCTGTCTCCCCGGGTGCGTCTGGAATGCAACCCCGAGATCCCTGTCGCCCCTGGAGAGGAACATTGGCTTCTGGACACAAGCCTAGATGAGGTCTATTGGCCCTGCAGTCACTCGAGAGCAATCCCCAGCTTTCCTTCGCAACTCGAATGGAAGATTGGACTTGCCTGGGCCAACACAAGAGGCAGCCTGAATTCCCCGTCGTAACTCGAGAATCCCGCCGTAACTCGAGAAAAACCACGTGGCTCCCCCGTCATCGCAAGATGAAGCCCTTTCCCGCTACAGCGCCTCAGGAGAAGTCCCACGTTAGGAATTGGAGGTCGAAAGGGCACTTGGCACCCTTGATGCGACCCACAAAGTTCCCCGAAATCCCGGTCTCCCTCGAGAGGAACACTGAGGTTTTCCCGCACCCCTTCCTCTGAGCCCTTTCTCCCCTCCTGATCTGGACAGGAGGGTCGACTCCCCTGCTTTGTCTGGAAGGGGTTCCCGACCTTCCGGTCGCACCTCAGGATGAGGCCGGTCTCACGAAGACATTCCAGACGTGGCCTCGTGGGTGGTTCCACATTCCGTAGGACCCCGATTTCCCGGTCCCCTCTTGATAAGAACCCGATGCCCGGACACCTCTCCGAACTCCACCCTGTGAATGAAGTCAACACGAAGGGGCAGTTTTTCCCCGTGCATCGTTCGGAAAAACCCCAGGTTCCAAATACAGCTCGACAAGTGGCCTCTCTCCCCGGGGACATCTCGAGAGGCAAGCGGAGTTCCATGCCTCAACCCAAGACGAGGCCTGACTCTCCTGTCCCCAGTCTGCAGGGACCCTGCGATCGGAGTCTGAAATCAGAGGTACCCTGCGGTTCCTGCCTCAACTGGAGATGAGGCCCTCTTCCAATGCACCAAACCCAGTGGAGTCCCGAGAGGCCCCTCCCACCTCCAGTTTCCCTGGCTTCTCAGAGCCACCATGAGAAGCCCCCTGAGGTCACCTGCACAAGTCGAGGGAACCCAGGGTTTCCTGCCTCAACCCGAGAAAGACCTCGAGAGACCTTCTTCAACACGTCTCGAGGCCAGATTCCCCTACCATGGCTCGGGAGCAATGACGCGCTCCCCCTCGCCACTCGCATGGAGACCCGACTTCCCTGGCGCCCCACGAGAGGCTCACTGACCTCGCCGTCGTACCTCGTGAGAAACCGCACACTGGGGCCGCCGCTCGAGAACAACCCCGAGCCTCCCCCGTCATCGCGACTTGAGGGCCTTCGTCTCCTGCATGGCCTAGAGACCAGTCTCTCGACCTCTCTCCAAACGCCTCAGGAGGCTTGACTCCCTTTAGTCCACCCAGTGAGCTCCAAGAGATACCCGTCGCGACTCGAGAGCAGAGCGGGGTTCTTTGCTCCCACTCGAGATGGATGCCTGTCTCCCCGGGTGCGTCTGGAATGCAACCCCGAGATCCCTTTCGCCCCTGGAGAGGAACATTGGCTTCTGGACACAAGCCTAGATGAGTTCTATTGGCCCTGCAGTCACTCGAGAGCAATCCCCAGCTTTCCTTCGCAACTCGAATGGAAGATTGGACTTCCCTGGGCCAACACAAGAGGCATCCTGAATTCCCCGTCGTAACTCGAGAATCCCGCTGCAACTCGAGAAAATCCACGTGGTTCCCCCGTCATCGCAAGATGAAGCCCTTTCCCGCTACAGTGTCTCAGGAGAAGTCCCACGTTAGGAATTGGAGGTCGAAACGGTACTTGGCACCCTTGATGCGACCCACAAAGTTCCCCGACATCCCGGTCTCCCTCGAGATGAACACCGAGGTTTTCCCGCACCACTTCCTCTGAGCCCCTTCTACCCTCCTGATCTGGACAGGAGGGTCGACTCCCCTGCTTTGTCTGGAAGGGGTTCCCGACCTTCCGGTCGCACCTCAGGATGAGGCCGGTCTCACGAAGACATTCCAGACGTGGCCTCGTGGGTGGTTCCACATTCCGAAGGACCCCGATTTCCCGGTCCCCTCTTGATAAGAACCCGATGCCCGGACACCTCTCCGAACTCCACCCTGTGAATGAAGTCAACACGAAGGGGCAGTGACTCGCCCGTGCATCGTCGGGAAAAACCCCAGGTTCCAAATACAGCTCGACAAGTGGCCTGTCTCCCCGGGAACACCTCGAGAGGCAAGCGGAGGTCCATGCCTCAACCCAAGACGAGGCCTGACTCTCCTGTCCCCAGTCTGCAGGGACCCTGCGATCGGAGTCTGAAATCAGAGGAACCCTGAGTTTCCTGCCTCAACTGGAGATGAGGCCCTCTTCCAATGCACCAAACCCAGTGGAGACCCGAGAGGCCCCTCCCACTTCCAGTTTCCCTGACTTCTCAGAGCCACCATGAGAAGCCCCCTGAGGTCACCTGCACAAGTCGAGGGAGGCCAGGGTTTCCTGCCTCAACCCGAGAAAGACCTCGAGAGACCTTCTTCAACACGTCTCGAGGCCAGATTCCCCTACCATGTCTCGAGAGCAATGACGCGCTCCCCCTCGCCACTCGCATGGACACCCGACTTCCCTGGCGCCCCACGAGAGGCTCACTGACCTCGCCGTCGTACCTCGTGAGAAACCGCACCCTGGGGCCGCCGCTCGAGAACAACCCCGAGCCTCCCCCGTCATCGCGAGATGAGGGCCTTCGTCTCCTGCATGGCCTAGAGACCAATCTCGCGACCTCTCTCCAAACGCCTCAAGAGGCTTGACTCCCTTGAGTCCACCCAGTGAGCTCCAAGAGATACCCGTCGCGACTCGAGAGCAGAGCGGGGTTCGTTGCTTCCACTCGAGATGAATGCCTGTCTCCCCGGGTGCGTCTGGAATGCAACCCCGAGATCCCTGTCGCCCCTGGAGAGGAACATTGGCTTCTGGACACAAGCCTAGATGAGGTCTATTGGCCCTGCAGTCACTCGAGAGCAATCCCCAGCTTTCCTTCGCAACTCGAATGGAAGATTGGACTTGCCTGGGCCAACACAAGAGGCATCCTGAATTCCCCGTCGTAACTCGAGAATCCCGCCGTAACTCGAGAAAAACCACGTGGTTCCCCCGTCATCGCAAGATGAAGCCCTTTCCCGCTACAGCGTCTCAGGAGAAGTCCCACGTTAGGAATTGGAGGTCGAAACGGCACTTGGCACCCTTGATGCGACCCACAAAGTTCCCCGACATCCCGGTCTCCCTCGAGAGGAACACTGAGGTTTTCCCGCACCACTTCCTCTGAGCCCCTTCTACCCTCCTGATCTGGACAGGAGGGTCGACTCCCCTGCTTTGTCTGGAAGGGGTTCCCGACCTTCCGGTCGCACCTCAGGATGAGGCCGGTCTCACGAAGACATTCCAGACGTGGCCTCGTGGGTGGTTCCACATTCCGAAGGACCCCGATTTCCCGGTCCCCTCTTGATAAGAACCCGATGCCCGGACACCTCTCCGAACTCCACCCTGTGAATGAAGTCAACACGAAGGGGCAGTGACTCGCCCGTGCATCGTCGGGAAAAACCCCAGGTTCCAAATACAGCTCGACAAGTGGCCTCTCTCCCCGGGGACATCTCGAGAGGCAAGCGGAGTTCCATGCCTCAACCCAAGACGAGGCCTGACTCTCCTGTCCCCAGTCTGCAGGGACCCTGCGATCGGAGTCTGAAATCAGAGGAACCCTGAGGTTCCTGCCTCAACTGGAGATGAGGCCCTCTTCCAATGCACCAAACCCAGTGGAGTCCCGAGAGGCCCCTCCCACCTCCAGTTTCCCTGACTTCTCAGAGCCACCATGAGAAGCCCCCTGAGGTCACCTGCACAAGTCGAGGGACCCCAGGGTTTCCTGCCTCAACCCGAGAAAGACCTCGAGAGACCTTCTTCAACACGTCTCGAGGCCAGATTCCCCTACCATGGCTCGAGAGCAATGACGCGCTCCCCCTCGCCACTCGCATGGAGACCCGACTTCCCTGCCGCCCCACGAGAGGCTCACTGACCTCGCCGTCGTACCTCGTGAGAAACCGCACACTGGGGCCGCCGCTCGAGAACAACCCCGAGCCTCCCCCGTCATCGCGAGATGAGGGCCTTCGTCTCCTGCATGGCCTAGAGGCCAACCTCGCGACCTCTCTCCAAACGCCTCAGGAGGCTTGACTCCCTTGAGTCCACCCAGTGAGCTCCAAGAGATACCCGTCGCGACTCGAGAGCAGAGCGGGGTTCTTTGCTTCCACTCGAGATGAATGCCTGTCTCCCCGGGTGCGTCTGGAATGCAACCCCGAGATCCTGGTCGCCCCTGGAGAGGAACATTGGCTTCTGGACACAAGCCTAGATGAGGTCTATTGGCCCTGCAGTCACTCGAGAGCAATCCCCAGCTTTCCTTCGCAACTCGAATGGAAGATTGGACTTCCCTGGGCCAACACAATAGGCATCCTGAATTCCCCGTTGTAACTCGAGAATCCCGCCGTAACTCGAGAAAAACCACGTGGTTCCCCCGTCATCGCAAGATGAAGCCCTTTCCCGCTACAGCGTCTCAGGAGAAGTCCCACGTTAGGAATTGGAGGTCGAAACGGCACTTGGCACCCTTGATGCGACCCACAAAGTTCCCCGACATCCCGGTCTCCCTCGAGAGGAACACTGAGGTTTTCCCGCACCACTTCCTCTGAGCCCCTTCTACCCTCCTGATCTCGACAGGAGGGTCGACTCCCCTGCTTTGTCTGGAAGGGGTTCCCGACCTTCCGGTCGCACCTCAGGATGAGGCCGGTCTCACGAAGACATTCCAGACGTGGCCTCGTGGGTGGTTCCACATTCCGAAGGACCCCGATTTCCCGGTCCCCTCTTGATAAGAACCCGATGCCCGGACACCTCTCCGAACTCCACCCTGTGAATGAAGTCAACACGAAGGGGCAGTGACTCGCCCGTGCATCGTCGGGAAAAGACCCCAGGTTCCAAATACAGCTCGACAAGTGGCCTCTCTCCCCGGGGACACCTCGAGAGGCAAGCGGAGTTCCATGCCTCAACCCAAGACGAGGCCTGACTCTCCTGTCCCCAGTCTGCAGGGACCCTGCGATCGGAGTCTGAAATCAGAGGAACCCTGAGGTTCCTGCCTCAACTGGAGATGAGGCCCTCTTCCAATGCACCAAACCCCGTGGAGTCCTGAGAGGCCCCTCCCACCTCCAGTTTCCCTGACTTCTCAGAGCCACCATGAGAAGCCCCCTGAGGTCACCTGCACAAGTCGAGGGACCCCAGGGTGTCCTGCCTCAACCCGAGAAAGACCTCGAGAGACCTTCTTCAACACGTCTCGAGGCCAGATTCCCCTCCCATGACTCGAGAGCAATGACGCGCTCCCCCTCGCCACTCGCATGGAGACCCGACTTCCCTGGCGCCCCACGAGAGGCTCACTGACCTCGCCGTCGTACCTCGTGAGAAACCGCACACTGGGGCCGCCGCTCGAGAACAACCCCGAGCCTCCCCCGTCATCGCGAGATGAGGGCCTTCGTCTCCTGCATGGCCTAGAGACCAATCTCGCGACCTCTCTCCAAACGCCTCAGGAGGATTGACTCCCTTTAGTCCACCCAGTGAGCTCCAAGAGATACCCGTCGCGACTCGAGAGCAGAGCGGGGTTCTTTGCTTCCACTCGAGATGAATGCCTGTCTCCCCGGATGCGTCTGGAATGCAACCCCGAGATCACTGTCGCCCCTGGAGAGGAACATTGGCTTCTGGACACAAGCCTAGATGAGGACTATTGGCCCTGCAGTCACTCGAGAGCAATCCCCAGCTTTCCTTCCAAACTCGAATGGAAGATTGAACTTCCCTGGGCCAAAACAAGAGGCATCCTGAATTCCTGGCCGTAACTCGAGAATCCCGCCGCAATTCGAGAAAAACCACGTGGTTCCCCCGTCATCGCAAGATGAAGCCCTTTCCCGTTACAGCGCCTCAGGAGAAGTCCCACGTTAGGAATTGGAGGTCGAAAGGGCACTTGGCACCCTTGATGCGACCCACAAAGTTCCCCGAAGTCCCGGTCTCCCTCGAGAGGAACACCGAGGTTTTCCCGCACCACTTCCTCTGAGCCCCTTCTACCCTCCTGATCTGGACAGGAGGGTCGACTCCCCTGCTTTGTCTGGAAGGGGTTCCCGACCTTCCGGTCGCACCTCAGGATGAGGCCGGTCTCACGACGACATTCCAGACGTGGCCTCGTGGGTGGTTCCACATTCCGAAGGACCCCGATTTCCCGGTCCCCTCTTGATAAGAACCCGATGCCCGGACACCTCTCCGAACTCCACCCTGTGAATGAAGTCAACACGAAGGGGCAGTGACTCGCCCGTGCATCGTCGGGAAAAGACCCCAGGTTCCAAATACCGCTCGACAAGTGGCCTCTCTCCCCGGGAACACCTCGAGAGGCAAGCGGAGTTCCATGCCTCAACCCAAGACGAGGCCTGACTCTCCTGTCCCCAGTCTGCAGGGACCTTGCGGTCGGAGTCTGAAATCAGAGGAACCCTGAGGTTCCTGCCTCAACTGGAGATGAGGCCCTCTTCCAATGCACCAAACCCAGTGGAGTCCCGAGAGGCCCCTCCCACCTCCAGTTTCCCTGACTTCTCAGAGCCACCATGAGAAGCCCCCTGAGGTCACCTGCACAAGTCGAGGGACCCCAGGGTGTCCTGCCTCAACCCGAGAAAGACCTCGAGAGACCTTCTTCAACACGTCTCGAGGCCAGATTCCCCTACCATGGCTCGAGAGCAATGACGCGCTCCCCCTCGCCACTCGCATGGAGACCCGACTTCCCTGCCGCCCCACGAGAGGCTCACTGACCTCGCCGTCGTACCTCGTGAGAAACCGCACACTGGGGCCGCCGCTCGAGAACAACCCCGAGCCTCCCCCGTCATCGCGAGATGAGGGCCTTCGTCTCCTGCATGGCCTAGAGACCAATCTCGCGACCTCTCTCCAAACGCCTCAGGAGGCTTGACTCCCTTTAGTCCACCCAGTGAGCTCCAAGAGATACCCGTCGCGACTCGAGAGCAGAGCGGGGTTCTTTGCTTCCACTCGAGATGAATGCCTGTCTCCCCGGGTGCGTCTGGAATGCAACCCCGAGATCCCTGTCGCCCCTGGAGAGGAACATTGGCTTCTGGACACAAGCCTAGATGAGGTCTATTGGCCCTGCAGTCACTCGAGAGCAATCCCCAGCTTTCCTTCGCAACTCGAATGGAAGATTGGACTTCCCTGGGCCAACACAAGAGGCATCCTGAATTCCCCGTCGTAACTCGAGAATCCCGCCGCAACTCGAGAAAAACCACGTGGTTCCCCCGTCATCGCAAGATGAAGCCCTTTCCCGCTACAGCGTCTCAGGAGAAGTCCCACGTTAGGAATTGGAGGTCGAAACGGTACTTGGCACCCTTGATGCGACCCACAAAGTTCCCCGACATCCCGGTCTCCCTCGAGAGGAACACCGAGGTTTTCCCGCACCACTTCCTCTGAGCCCCTTCTACCCTCCTGATCTGGACAGGAGGGTCGACTCCCCTGCTTTGTCTGGAAGGGGTTCCCGACCTTCCGGTCGCACCTCAGGATGAGGCCGGTCTCACGACGACATTCCAGACGTGGCCTCGTGGGTGGTTCCACATTCCGAAGGACCCCGATTTCCCGGTCCCCTCTTGATAAGAACCCGATGCCCGGACACCTCTCCGAACTCCACCCTGTGAATGAAGTCAACACGAAGGGGCAGTGACTCGCCCGTGCATCGTCGGGAAAAGACCCCAGGTTCCAAATACAGCTCGACAAGTGGCCTCTCTCCCCGGGAACACCTCGAGAGGCAAGCGGAGTTCCATGCCTCAACCCAAGACGAGGCCTGACTCTCCTGTCCCCAGTCTGCAGGGACCTTGCGGTCGGAGTCTGAAATCAGAGGAACCCTGAGGTTCCTGCCTCAACTGGAGATGAGGCCCTCTTCCAATGCACCAAACCCAGTGGAGTCCCGAGAGGCCCCTCCCACCTCCAGTTTCCCTGACTTCTCAGAGCCACCATGAGAAGCCCCCTGAGGTCACCTGCACAAGTCGAGGGACCCCAGGGTGTCCTGCCTCAACCCGAGAAAGACCTCGAGAGACCTTCTTCAACACGTCTCGAGGCCAGATTCCCCTACCATGGCTCGAGAGCAATGACGCGCTCCCCCTCGCCACTCGCATGGAGACCCGACTTCCCTGCCGCCCCACGAGAGGCTCACTGACCTCGCCGTCGTACCTCGTGAGAAACCGCACACTGGGGCCGCCGCTCGAGAACAACCCCGAGCCTCCCCCGTCATCGCGAGATGAGGGCCTTCGTCTCCTGCATGGCCTAGAGACCAATCTCGCGACCTCTCTCCAAACGCCTCAGGAGGCTTGACTCCCTTTAGTCCACCCAGTGAGCTCCAAGAGATACCCGTCGCGACTCGAGAGCAGAGCGGGGTTCTTTGCTTCCACTCGAGATGGATGCCTGTCTCCCCGGGTGCGTCTGGAATGCAACCCCGAGATCCCTGTCGCCCCTGGAGAGGAACATTGGCTTCTGGACACAAGCCTAGATGAGGTCTATTGGCCCTGCAGTCACTCGAGAGCAATCCCCAGCTTTCCTTCGCAACTCGAATGGAAGATTGGACTTCCCTGGGCCAACACAAGAGGCATCCTGAATTCCCCGTCGTAACTCGAGAATCCCGCTGCAACTCGAGAAAATCCACGTGGTTCCCCCGTCATCGTAAGATGAAGCCCTTTCCCGCTACAGCGTCTCAGGAGAAGTCCCACGTTAGGTATTGGAGGTCGAAACGGTACTTGGCACCCTTGATGCGACCCACAAAGTGCCCCGACATCCCGGTCTCCCTCGAGAGGAACACCGAGGTTTTCCCGCACCACTTCCTCTGAGCCCCTTCTACCCTCCTGATCTGGACAGGAGGGTCGACTCCCCTGCTTTGTCTGGAAGGGGTTCCCGACCTTCCGGTCGCACCTCAGGATGAGGCCGGTCTCACGACGACATTCCAGACGTGGCCTCGTGGGTGGTTCCACATTCCGAAGGACCCCGATTTCCCGGTCCCCTCTTGATAAGAACCCGATGCCCGGACACCTCTCCGAACTCCACCCTGTGAATGAAGTCAACACGAAGGGGCAGTGACTCGCCCGTGCATCGTCGGGAAAAGACCCCAGGTTCCAAATACAGCTCGACAAGTGGCCTGTCTCCCCGGGAACACCTCGAGAGGCAAGCGGAGTTCCATGCCTCAACCCAAGACGAGGCCTGACTCTCCTGTCCCAAGTCTGCAGGGACCTTGCGGTCGGAGTCTGAAATCAGAGGAACCCTGAGGTTCCTGCCTCAACTGGAGATGAGGCCCTCTTCCAATGCACCAAACCCAGTGGAGTCCCGAGAGGCCCCTCCCACCTCCAGTTTCCCTGACTTCTCAGAGCCACCATGAGAAGCCCCCTGAGGTCACCTGCACAAGTCGAGGGACCCCAGGGTGTCCTGCCTCAACCCGAGAAAGACCTCGAGAGACCTTCTTCAACACGTCTCGAGGCCAGATTCCCCTACTATGACTTGAGAGCAAAGACGCGCTCCCCCTCGCCACTCGCATGGAGACCCGACTTCCCTGCCGCCCCACGAGAGGCTCACTGACCTCGCCGTCGTACCTCGTGAGAAACCGCACACTGGGGCCGCCGCTCGAGAACAACCCCGAGCCTCCCCCGTCATCGCGAGATGAGGGCCTTCGTCTCCTGCATGGCCTAGAGACCAGTCTCTCGACCTCTCTCCAAACGCCTCAGGAGGCTTGACTCCCTTTAGTCCACCCAGTGAGCTCCAAGAGATACCCGTCGCGACTCGAGAGCAGAGCGGGGTTCTTTGCTTCCACTCGAGGTGGATGCCTGTCTCCCCGGGTGCGTCTGGAATGCAACCCCGAGATCCCTGTCGCCCCTGGAGAGGAACATTGGCTTCTGGACACAAGCCTAGATGAGTTCTATTGGCCCTGCAGTCACTCGAGAGCAATCCCCAGCTTTCCTTCGCAACTCGAATGGAAGATTGGACTTCCCTGGGCCAACACAAGAGGCATCCTGAATTCCCCGTCGTAACTCGAGAATCCCGCTGCAACTCGAGAAAATCCACGTGGTTCCCCCGTCATCGCAAGATGAAGCCCTTTCCCGCTACAGTGTCTCAGGAGAAGTCCCACGTTAGGTATTGGAGGTCGAAACGGTACTTGGCACCCTTGATGCGACCCACAAAGTGCCCCGACATCCCGGTCTCCCTCGAGAGGAACACCGAGGTTTTCCCGCACCACTTCCTCTGAGCCCCTTCTACCCTCCTGATCTGGACAGGAGGGTCGACTCCCCTGCTTTGTCTGGAAGGGGTTCCCGGCCTTCCGGTCGCACCTCAGGATGAGGCCGGTCTCACGACGACATTCCAGACGTGGCCTCGTGGGTGGTTCCACATTCCGAAGGACCCCGATTTCCCGGTCCCCTCTTGATAAGAACCCGATGCCCGGACACCTCTTCGAACTCCACCCTGTGAATGAAGTCAACACGAAGGGGCAGTGACTCGCCCGTGCATCGTCGGGAAAAGACCCCAGGTTCCAAATACAGCTCGACAAGTGGCCTGTCTCCCCGGGAACACCTCGAGAGGCAAGCGGAGTTCCATGCCTCAACCCAAGACGAGGCCTGACTCTCCTGTCCCAAGTCTGCAGGGACCTTGCGGTCGGAGTCTGAAATCAGAGGAACCCTGAGGTTCCTGCCTCAACTGGAGATGAGGCCCTCTTCCAATGCACCAAACCCAGTGGAGTGCCGAGAGGCCCCTCCCACCTCCAGTTTCCCTGACTTCTCAGAGCCACCATGAGAAGCCCCCTGAGGTCACCTGCACAAGTCGAGGGACCCCAGGGTGTCCTGCCTCAACCCGAGAAAGACCTCGAGAGACCTTCTTCAACACGTCTCGAGGCCAGATTCCCCTACTATGACTTGAGAGCAAAGACGCGCTCCCCCTCGCCACTCGCATGGAGACCCGACTTCCTTGCCGCCCCACGAGAGGCTCACTGACCTCGCCGTCGTACCTCGTGAGAAACCGCACACTGGGGCCGCCGCTCGAGAACAACCCCGAGCCTCCCCCGTCATCGCGACTTGAGGGCCTTCGTCTCCTGCATGGCCTAGAGACCAGTCTCTCGACCTCTCTCCAAACGCCTCAGGAGGCTTGACTCCCTTTAGTCCACCCAGTGAGCTCCAAGAGATACCCGTCGCGACTCAAGAGCAGAGCGGGGTTCTTTGCTCCCACTCGAGATGGATGCCTGTCTCCCCGGGTGCGTCTGGAATGCAACCCCGAGATCCCTGTCGCCCCTGGAGAGGAACATTGGCTTCTGGACACAAGCCTAGATGAGTTCTATTGGCCCTGCAGTCACTCGAGAGCAATCCCCAGCTTTCCTTCGCAACTCGAATGGAAGATTGGACTTCCCTGGGCCAACACAAGAGGCATCCTGAATTCCCCGTCGTAACTCGAGAATCCCGCTGCAACTCGAGAAAATCCACGTGGTTCCCCCGTCATCGCAAGATGAAGCCCTTTCCCGCTACAGTGTCTCAGGAGAAGTCCCACGTTAGGTATTGGAGGTCGAAACGGTACTTGGCACCCTTGATGCGACCCACAAAGTGCCCCGACATCCCGGTCTCCCTCGAGAGGAACACCGAGGTTTTCCCGCACCACTTCCTCTGAGCCCCTTCTACCCTCCTGATCTGGACAGGAGGGTCGACTCCCCTGCTTTGTCTGGAAGGGGTTCCCGACCTTCCGGTCGCACCTCAGGATGAGGCCGGTCTCACGACGACATTCCAGACGTGGCCTCGTGGGTGGTTCCACATTCCGAAGGACCCCGATTTCCCGGTCCCCTCTTGATAAGAACCCGATGCCCGGACACCTCTTCGAACTCCACCCTGTGAATGAAGTCAACACGAAGGGGCAGTGACTCGCCCGTGCATCGTCGGGAAAAGACCCCAGGTTCCAAATACCGCTCGACAAGTGGCCTGTCTCCCCGGGAACACCTCGAGAGGCAAGCGGAGTTCCATGCCTCAACCCAAGACGAGGCCTGACTCTCCTGTCCCAAGTCTGCAGGGACCTTGCGGTCGGAGTCTGAAATCAGAGGAACCCTGAGGTTCCTGCCTCAACTGGAGATGAGGCCCTCTTCCAATGCACCAAACCCAGTGGAGTCCCGAGAGGCCCCTCCCACCTCCAGTTTCCCTGACTTCTCAGAGCCACCATGAGAAGCCCCCTGAGGTCACCTGCACAAGTCGAGGGACCCCAGGGTGTCCTGCCTCAACCCGAGAAAGACCTCGAGAGACCTTCTTCAACACGTCTCGAGGCCAGATTCCCCTACTATGACTCGAGAGCAAAGACGCGCTCCCCCTCGCCATTCGCATGGAGACCCGACTTCCTTGCCGCCCCACGAGAGGCTCACTGACCTCGCCGTCGTACCTCGCGAGAAACCGCACACTGGGGCCGCCGCTCGAGAACAACCCCGAGCCTCCCCCGTCATCGCGACTTGAGGGCCTTCGTCTCCTGCATGGCCTAGAGACCAGTCTCTCGACCTCTCTCCAAACGCCTCAGGAGGCTTGACTCCCTTTAGTCCACCCAGTGAGCTCCAAGAGATACCCGTCGCGACTCAAGAGCAGAGCGGGGTTCTTTGCTTCCACTCGAGATGGATGCCTGTCTCCCCGGGTGCGTCTGGAATGCAACCCCGAGATCCCTGTCGCCCCTGGAGAGGAACATTGGCTTCTGGACACAAGCCTAGATGAGTTCTATTGGCCCTGCAGTCACTCGAAAGCAATCCCCAGCTTTCCTTCGCAACTCGAATGGAAGATTGGACTTCCCTGGGCCAACACAAGAGGCATCCTGAATTCCCCGTCGTAACTCGAGAATCCCGCTGCAACTCGAGAAAATCCACGTGGTTCCCCCGTCATCGCAAGATGAAGCCCTTTCCCGCTACAGTGTCTCAGGAGAAGTCCCACGTTAGGTATTGGAGGTCGAAACGGTACTTGGCACCCTTGATGCGACCCACAAAGTGCCCCGACATCCCGGTCTCCCTCGAGAGGAACACCGAGGTTTTCCCGCACCACTTCCTCTGAGCCCCTTCTACCCTCCTGATCTGGACAGGAGGGTCGACTCCCCTGCTTTGTCTGGAAGGGGTTCCCGGCCTTCCGGTCGCACCTCAGGATGAGGCCGGTCTCACGACGACATTCCAGACGTGGCCTCGTGGGTGGTTCCACATTCCGAAGGACCCCGATTTCCCGGTCCCCTCTTGATAAGAACCCGATGCCCGGACACCTCTTCGAACTCCACCCTGTGAATGAAGTCAACACGAAGGGGCAGTGACTCGCCCGTGCATCGTCGGGAAAAGACCCCAGGTTCCAAATACCGCTCGACAAGTGGCCTGTCTCCCCGGGAACACCTCGAGAGGCAAGCGGAGTTCCATGCCTCAACCCAAGACGAGGCCTGACTCTCCTGTCCCAAGTCTGCAGGGACCTTGAGGTCGGAGTCTGAAGTCAGAGGAACCCTGAGGTTCCTGCCTCAACTGGAGATGAGGCCCTCTTCCAATGCACCAAACCCAGTGGAGTGCCGAGAGGCCCCTCCCACCTCCAGTTTCCCTGACTTCTCAGAGCCACCATGAGAAGCCCCCTGAGGTCACCTGCACAAGTCGAGGGACCCCAGGGTGTCCTGCCTCAACCCGAGAAAGACCTCGAGAGACCTTCTTCAACACGTCTCGAGGCCAGATTCCCCTACCATGACTTGAGAGTAAAGACGCGCTCCCCCTCGCCACTCGCATGGAGACCCGACTTCCTTGCCGCCCCACGAGAGGCTCACTGACCTCGCCGTCGTACCTCGCGAGAAACCGCACACTGGGGCCGCCGCTCGAGAACAACCCCGAGCCTCCCCCGTCATCGCGACTTGAGGGCCTTCGTCTCCTGCATGGCCTAGAGACCAGTCTCTCGACCTCTCTCCAAACGCCTCAGGAGGCTTGACTCCCTTTAGTCCACCCAGTGAGCTCCAAGAGATACCCGTCGCGACTCGAGAGCAGAGCGGGGTTCTTTGCTCCCACTCGAGATGGATGCCTGTCTCCCCGGGTGCGTCTGGAATGCAACCCCGAGATCCCTTTCGCCCCTGGAGAGGAACATTGGCTTCTGGACACAAGCCTAGATGAGTTCTATTGGCCCTGCAGTCACTCGAGAGCAATCCCCAGCTTTCCTTCGCAACTCGAATGGAAGATTGGACTTCCCTGGGCCAACACAAGAGGCATCCTGAATTCCCCGTCGTAACTCGAGAATCCCGCTGCAACTCGAGAAAATCCACGTGGTTCCCCCGTCATCGCAAGATGAAGCCCTTTCCCGCTACAGTGTCTCAGGAGAAGTCCCACGTTAGGTATTGGAGGTCGAAACGGTACTTGGCACCCTTGATGCGACCCACAAAGTGCCCCGACATCCCGGTCTCCCTCGAGAGGAACACCGAGGTTTTCCCGCACCACTTCCTCTGAGCCCCTTCTACCCTCCTGATCTGGACAGGAGGGTCGACTCCCCTGCTTTGTCTGGAAGGGGTTCCCGGCCTTCCGGTCGCACCTCAGGATGAGGCCGGTCTCACGACGACATTCCAGACGTGGCCTCGTGGGTGGTTCCACATTCCGAAGGACCCCGATTTCCCGGTCCCCTCTTGATAAGAACCCGATGCCCGGACACCTCTTCGAACTCCACCCTGTGAATGAAGTCAACACGAAGGGGCAGTGACTCGCCCGTGCATCGTCGGGAAAAGACCCCAGGTTCCAAATACCGCTCGACAAGTGGCCTGTCTCCCCGGGAACACCTCGAGAGGCAAGCGGAGTTCCATGCCTCAACCCAAGACGAGGCCTGACTCTCCTGTCCCAAGTCTGCAGGGACCTTGCGGTCGGAGTCTGAAATCAGAGGAACCCTGAGGTTCCTGCCTCAACTGGAGATGAGGCCCTCTTCCAATGCACCAAACCCAGTGGAGTGCCGAGAGGCCCCTCCCACCTCCAGTTTCCCTGACTTCTCAGAGCCACCATGAGAAGCCCCCTGAGGTCACCTGCACAAGTCGAGGGACCCCAGGGTGTCCTGCCTCAACCCGAGAAAGACCTCGAGAGACCTTCTTCAACACGTCTCGAGGCCAGATTCCCCTACTATGACTTGAGAGCAAAGACGCGCTCCCCCTCGCCATTCGCATGGAGACCCGACTTCCTTGCCGCCCCACGAGAGGCTCACTGACCTCGCCGTCGTACCTCGCGAGAAACCGCACACTGGGGCCGCCGCTCGAGAACAACCCCGAGCCTCCCCCGTCGTCGCGACTTGAGGGCCTTCGTCTCCTGTATGGCCTAGAGACCAGTCTCTCGACCTCTCTCCAAACGCCTCAGGAGGCTTGACTCCCTTTAGTCCACCCAGTGAGCTCCAAGAGATACCCGTCGCGACTCAAGAGCAGAGCGGGGTTCTTTGCTCCCACTCGAGATGGATGCCTGTCTCCCCGGGTGCGTCTGGAATGCAACCCCGAGATCCCTTTCGCCCCTGGAGAGGAACATTGGCTTCTGGACACAAGCCTAGATGAGTTCTATTGGCCCTGCAGTCACTCGAGAGCAATCCCCAGCTTTCCTTCGCAACTCGAATGGAAGATTGGACTTCCCTGGGCCAACACAAGAGGCATCCTGAATTCCCCGTCGTAACTCGAGAATCCCGCTGCAACTCGAGAAAATCCACGTGGTTCCCCCGTCATCGCAAGATGAAGCCCTTTCCCGCTACAGTGTCTCAGGAGAAGTCCCACGTTAGGTATTGGAGGTCGAAACGGTACTTGGCACCCTTGATGCGACCCACAAAGTGCCCCGACATCCCGGTCTCCCTCGAGAGGAACACCGAGGTTTTCCCGCACCACTTCCTCTGAGCCCCTTCTACCCTCCTGATCTGGACAGGAGGGTCGACTCCCCTGCTTTGTCTGGAAGGGGTTCCCGGCCTTCCGGTCGCACCTCAGGATGAGGCCGGTCTCACGACGACATTCCAGACGTGGCCTCGTGGGTGGTTCCACATTCCGAAGGACCCCGATTTCCCGGTCCCCTCTTGATAAGAACCCGATGCCCGGACACCTCTTCGAACTCCACCCTGTGAATGAAGTCAACACGAAGGGGCAGTGACTCGCCCGTGCATCGTCGGGAAAAGACCCCAGGTTCCAAATACCGCTCGACAAGTGGCCTGTCTCCCCGGGAACACCTCGAGAGGCAAGCGGAGTTCCATGCCTCAACCCAAGACGAGGCCTGACTCTCCTGTCCCAAGTCTGCAGGGACCTTGCGGTCGGAGTCTGAAGTCAGAGGAACCCTGAGGTTCCTGCCTCAACTGGAGATGAGGCCCTCTTCCAATGCACCAAACCCAGTGGAGTGCCGAGAGGCCCCTCCCACCTCCAGTTTCCCTGACTTCTCAGAGCCACCATGAGAAGCCCCCTGAGGTCACCTGCACAAGTCGAGGGACCCCAGGGTGTCCTGCCTCAACCCGAGAAAGACCTCGAGAGACCTTCTTCAACACGTCTCGAGGCCAGATTCCCCTACTATGACTTGAGAGTAAAGACGCGCTCCCCCTCGCCATTCGCATGGAGACCCGACTTCCTTGCCGCCCCACGAGAGGCTCACTGACCTCGCCGTCGTACCTCGCGAGAAACCGCACACTGGGGCCGCCGCTCGAGAACAACCCCGAGCCTCCCCCGTCGTCGCGACTTGAGGGCCTTCGTCTCCTGTATGGCCTAGAGACCAGTCTCTCGACCTCTCTCCAAACGCCTCAGGAGGCTTGACTCCCTTTAGTCCACCCAGTGAGCTCCAAGAGATACCCGTCGCGACTCAAGAGCAGAGCGGGGTTCTTTGCTCCCACTCGAGATGGATGCCTGTCTCCCCGGGTGCGTCTGGAATGCAACCCCGAGATCCCTTTCGCCCCTGGAGAGGAACATTGGCTTCTGGACACAAGCCTAGATGAGTTCTATTGGCCCTGCAGTCACTCGAGAGCAATCCCCAGCTTTCCTTCGCAACTCGAATGGAAGATTGGACTTCCCTGGGCCAACACAAGAGGCATCCTGAATTCCCCGTCGTAACTCGAGAATCCCGCTGCAACTCGAGAAAATCCACGTGGTTCCCCCGTCATCGCAAGATGAAGCCCTTTCCCGCTACAGTGTCTCAGGAGAAGTCCCACGTTAGGTATTGGAGGTCGAAACGGTACTTGGCACCCTTGATGCGACCCACAAAGTGCCCCGACATCCCGGTCTCCCTCGAGAGGAACACCGAGGTTTTCCCGCACCACTTCCTCTGAGCCCCTTCTACCCTCCTGATCTGGACAGGAGGGTCGACTCCCCTGCTTTGTCTGGAAGGGGTTCCCGGCCTTCCGGTCGCACCTCAGGATGAGGCCGGTCTCACGACGACATTCCAGACGTGGCCTCGTGGGTGGTTCCACATTCCGAAGGACCCCGATTTCCCGGTCCCCTCTTGATAAGAACCCGATGCCCGGACACCTCTTCGAACTCCACCCTGTGAATGAAGTCAACACGAAGGGGCAGTGACTCGCCCGTGCATCGTCGGGAAAAGACCCCCAGGTTCCAAATACCGCTCGACAAGTGGCCTGTCTCCCCGGGAACACCTCGAGAGGCAAGCGGAGTTCCATGCCTCAACCCAAGACGAGGCCTGACTCTCCTGTCCCAAGTCTGCAGGGACCTTGCGGTCGGAGTCTGAAGTCAGAGGAACCCTGAGGTTCCTGCCTCAACTGGAGATGAGGCCCTCTTCCAATGCACCAAACCCAGTGGAGTGCCGAGAGGCCCCTCCCACCTCCAGTTTCCCTGACTTCTCAGAGCCACCATGAGAAGCCCCCTGAGGTCACCTGCACAAGTCGAGGGACCCCAGGGTGTCCTGCCTCAACCCGAGAAAGACCTCGAGAGACCTTCTTCAACACGTCTCGAGGCCAGATTCCCCTACTATGACTTGAGAGTAAAGACGCGCTCCCCCTCGCCATTCGCATGGAGACCCGACTTCCTTGCCGCCCCACGAGAGGCTCACTGACCTCGCCGTCGTACCTCGCGAGAAACCGCACACTGGGGCCGCCGCTCGAGAACAACCCCGAGCCTCCCCCGTCGTCGCGACTTGAGGGCCTTCGTCTCCTGTATGGCCTAGAGACCAGTCTCTCGACCTCTCTCCAAACGCCTCAGGAGGCTTGACTCCCTTTAGTCCACCCAGTGAGCTCCAAGAGATACCCGTCGCGACTCAAGAGCAGAGCGGGGTTCTTTGCTCCCACTCGAGATGGATGCCTGTCTCCCCGGGTGCGTCTGGAATGCAACCCCGAGATCCCTTTCGCCCCTGGAGAGGAACATTGGCTTCTGGACACAAGCCTAGATGAGTTCTATTGGCCCTGCAGTCACTCGAGAGCAATCCCCAGCTTTCCTTCGCAACTCGAATGGAAGATTGGACTTCCCTGGGCCAACACAAGAGGCATCCTGAATTCCCCGTCGTAACTCGAGAATCCCGCTGCAACTCGAGAAAATCCACGTGGTTCCCCCGTCATCGCAAGATGAAGCCCTTTCCCGCTACAGTGTCTCAGGAGAAGTCCCACGTTAGGTATTGGAGGTCGAAACGGTACTTGGCACCCTTGATGCGACCCACAAAGTGCCCCGACATCCCGGTCTCCCTCGAGAGGAACACCGAGGTTTTCCCGCACCACTTCCTCTGAGCCCCTTCTACCCTCCTGATCTGGACAGGAGGGTCGACTCCCCTGCTTTGTCTGGAAGGGGTTCCCGGCCTTCCGGTCGCACCTCAGGATGAGGCCGGTCTCACGACGACATTCCAGACGTGGCCTCGTGGGTGGTTCCACATTCCGAAGGACCCCGATTTCCCGGTCCCCTCTTGATAAGAACCCGATGCCCGGACACCTCTTCGAACTCCACCCTGTGAATGAAGTCAACACGAAGGGGCAGTGACTCGCCCGTGCATCGTCGGGAAAAGACCCCCAGGTTCCAAATACCGCTCGACAAGTGGCCTGTCTCCCCGGGAACACCTCGAGAGGCAAGCGGAGTTCCATGCCTCAACCCAAGACGAGGCCTGACTCTCCTGTCCCAAGTCTGCAGGGACCTTGCGGTCGGAGTCTGAAGTCAGAGGAACCCTGAGGTTCCTGCCTCAACTGGAGATGAGGCCCTCTTCCAATGCACCAAACCCAGTGGAGTGCCGAGAGGCCCCTCCCACCTCCAGTTTCCCTGACTTCTCAGAGCCACCATGAGAAGCCCCCTGAGGTCACCTGCACAAGTCGAGGGACCCCAGGGTGTCCTGCCTCAACCCGAGAAAGACCTCGAGAGACCTTCTTCAACACGTCTCGAGGCCAGATTCCCCTACTATGACTTGAGAGTAAAGACGCGCTCCCCCTCGCCATTCGCATGGAGACCCGACTTCCTTGCCGCCCCACGAGAGGCTCACTGACCTCGCCGTCGTACCTCGCGAGAAACCGCACACTGGGGCCGCCGCTCGAGAACAACCCCGAGCCTCCCCCGTCGTCGCGACTTGAGGGCCTTCGTCTCCTGTATGGCCTAGAGACCAGTCTCTCGACCTCTCTCCAAACGCCTCAGGAGGCTTGACTCCCTTTAGTCCACCCAGTGAGCTCCAAGAGATACCCGTCGCGACTCAAGAGCAGAGCGGGGTTCTTTGCTCCCACTCGAGATGGATGCCTGTCTCCCCGGGTGCGTCTGGAATGCAACCCCGAGATCCCTTTCGCCCCTGGAGAGGAACATTGGCTTCTGGACACAAGCCTAGATGAGTTCTATTGGCCCTGCAGTCACTCGAGAGCAATCCCCAGCTTTCCTTCGCAACTCGAATGGAAGATTGGACTTCCCTGGGCCAACACAAGAGGCATCCTGAATTCCCCGTCGTAACTCGAGAATCCCGCTGCAACTCGAGAAAATCCACGTGGTTCCCCCGTCATCGCAAGATGAAGCCCTTTCCCGCTACAGTGTCTCAGGAGAAGTCCCACGTTAGGTATTGGAGGTCGAAACGGTACTTGGCACCCTTGATGCGACCCACAAAGTGCCCCGACATCCCGGTCTCCCTCGAGAGGAACACCGAGGTTTTCCCGCACCACTTCCTCTGAGCCCCTTCTACCCTCCTGATCTGGACAGGAGGGTCGACTCCCCTGCTTTGTCTGGAAGGGGTTCCCGGCCTTCCGGTCGCACCTCAGGATGAGGCCGGTCTCACGACGACATTCCAGACGTGGCCTCGTGGGTGGTTCCACATTCCGAAGGACCCCGATTTCCCGGTCCCCTCTTGATAAGAACCCGATGCCCGGACACCTCTTCGAACTCCACCCTGTGAATGAAGTCAACACGAAGGGGCAGTGACTCGCCCGTGCATCGTCGGGAAAAGACCCCCAGGTTCCAAATACCGCTCGACAAGTGGCCTGTCTCCCCGGGAACACCTCGAGAGGCAAGCGGAGTTCCATGCCTCAACCCAAGACGAGGCCTGACTCTCCTGTCCCAAGTCTGCAGGGACCTTGCGGTCGGAGTCTGAAGTCAGAGGAACCCTGAGGTTCCTGCCTCAACTGGAGATGAGGCCCTCTTCCAATGCACCAAACCCAGTGGAGTGCCGAGAGGCCCCTCCCACCTCCAGTTTCCCTGACTTCTCAGAGCCACCATGAGAAGCCCCCTGAGGTCACCTGCACAAGTCGAGGGACCCCAGGGTGTCCTGCCTCAACCCGAGAAAGACCTCGAGAGACCTTCTTCAACACGTCTCGAGGCCAGATTCCCCTACTATGACTTGAGAGTAAAGACGCGCTCCCCCTCGCCATTCGCATGGAGACCCGACTTCCTTGCCGCCCCACGAGAGGCTCACTGACCTCGCCGTCGTACCTCGCGAGAAACCGCACACTGGGGCCGCCGCTCGAGAACAACCCCGAGCCTCCCCCGTCGTCGCGACTTGAGGGCCTTCGTCTCCTGTATGGCCTAGAGACCAGTCTCTCGACCTCTCTCCAAACGCCTCAGGAGGCTTGACTCCCTTTAGTCCACCCAGTGAGCTCCAAGAGATACCCGTCGCGACTCAAGAGCAGAGCGGGGTTCTTTGCTCCCACTCGAGATGGATGCCTGTCTCCCCGGGTGCGTCTGGAATGCAACCCCGAGATCCCTTTCGCCCCTGGAGAGGAACATTGGCTTCTGGACACAAGCCTAGATGAGTTCTATTGGCCCTGCAGTCACTCGAGAGCAATCCCCAGCTTTCCTTCGCAACTCGAATGGAAGATTGGACTTCCCTGGGCCAACACAAGAGGCATCCTGAATTCCCCGTCGTAACTCGAGAATCCCGCTGCAACTCGAGAAAATCCACGTGGTTCCCCCGTCATCGCAAGATGAAGCCCTTTCCCGCTACAGTGTCTCAGGAGAAGTCCCACGTTAGGTATTGGAGGTCGAAACGGTACTTGGCACCCTTGATGCGACCCACAAAGTGCCCCGACATCCCGGTCTCCCTCGAGAGGAACACCGAGGTTTTCCCGCACCACTTCCTCTGAGCCCCTTCTACCCTCCTGATCTGGACAGGAGGGTCGACTCCCCTGCTTTGTCTGGAAGGGGTTCCCGGCCTTCCGGTCGCACCTCAGGATGAGGCCGGTCTCACGACGACATTCCAGACGTGGCCTCGTGGGTGGTTCCACATTCCGAAGGACCCCGATTTCCCGGTCCCCTCTTGATAAGAACCCGATGCCCGGACACCTCTTCGAACTCCACCCTGTGAATGAAGTCAACACGAAGGGGCAGTGACTCGCCCGTGCATCGTCGGGAAAAGACCCCCAGGTTCCAAATACCGCTCGACAAGTGGCCTGTCTCCCCGGGAACACCTCGAGAGGCAAGCGGAGTTCCATGCCTCAACCCAAGACGAGGCCTGACTCTCCTGTCCCAAGTCTGCAGGGACCTTGCGGTCGGAGTCTGAAGTCAGAGGAACCCTGAGGTTCCTG
Organism: Bos javanicus; assembly: GCF_032452875.1. NCBI lineage: Eukaryota > Metazoa > Chordata > Mammalia > Artiodactyla > Bovidae > Bos > Bos javanicus. The sequence goes on from NW_026893955.1 coordinate 199,441, forward strand.
CCTCAACTGGAGATGAGGCCCTCTTCCAATGCACCAAACCCAGTGGAGTGCCGAGAGGCCCCTCCCACCTCCAGTTTCCCTGACTTCTCAGAGCCACCATGAGAAGCCCCCTGAGGTCACCTGCACAAGTCGAGGGACCCCAGGGTGTCCTGCCTCAACCCGAGAAAGACCTCGAGAGACCTTCTTCAACACGTCTCGAGGCCAGATTCCCCTACTATGACTTGAGAGTAAAGACGCGCTCCCCCTCGCCATTCGCATGGAGACCCGACTTCCTTGCCGCCCCACGAGAGGCTCACTGACCTCGCCGTCGTACCTCGCGAGAAACCGCACACTGGGGCCGCCGCTCGAGAACAACCCCGAGCCTCCCCCGTCGTCGCGACTTGAGGGCCTTCGTCTCCTGTATGGCCTAGAGACCAGTCTCTCGACCTCTCTCCAAACGCCTCAGGAGGCTTGACTCCCTTTAGTCCACCCAGTGAGCTCCAAGAGATACCCGTCGCGACTCAAGAGCAGAGCGGGGTTCTTTGCTCCCACTCGAGATGGATGCCTGTCTCCCCGGGTGCGTCTGGAATGCAACCCCGAGATCCCTTTCGCCCCTGGAGAGGAACATTGGCTTCTGGACACAAGCCTAGATGAGTTCTATTGGCCCTGCAGTCACTCGAGAGCAATCCCCAGCTTTCCTTCGCAACTCGAATGGAAGATTGGACTTCCCTGGGCCAACACAAGAGGCATCCTGAATTCCCCGTCGTAACTCGAGAATCCCGCTGCAACTCGAGAAAATCCACGTGGTTCCCCCGTCATCGCAAGATGAAGCCCTTTCCCGCTACAGTGTCTCAGGAGAAGTCCCACGTTAGGTATTGGAGGTCGAAACGGTACTTGGCACCCTTGATGCGACCCACAAAGTGCCCCGACATCCCGGTCTCCCTCGAGAGGAACACCGAGGTTTTCCCGCACCACTTCCTCTGAGCCCCTTCTACCCTCCTGATCTGGACAGGAGGGTCGACTCCCCTGCTTTGTCTGGAAGGGGTTCCCGGCCTTCCGGTCGCACCTCAGGATGAGGCCGGTCTCACGACGACATTCCAGACGTGGCCTCGTGGGTGGTTCCACATTCCGAAGGACCCCGATTTCCCGGTCCCCTCTTGATAAGAACCCGATGCCCGGACACCTCTTCGAACTCCACCCTGTGAATGAAGTCAACACGAAGGGGCAGTGACTCGCCCGTGCATCGTCGGGAAAAGACCCCCAGGTTCCAAATACCGCTCGACAAGTGGCCTGTCTCCCCGGGAACACCTCGAGAGGCAAGCGGAGTTCCATGCCTCAACCCAAGACGAGGCCTGACTCTCCTGTCCCAAGTCTGCAGGGACCTTGCGGTCGGAGTCTGAAGTCAGAGGAACCCTGAGGTTCCTGCCTCAACTGGAGATGAGGCCCTCTTCCAATGCACCAAACCCAGTGGAGTGCCGAGAGGCCCCTCCCACCTCCAGTTTCCCTGACTTCTCAGAGCCACCATGAGAAGCCCCCTGAGGTCACCTGCACAAGTCGAGGGACCCCAGGGTGTCCTGCCTCAACCCGAGAAAGACCTCGAGAGACCTTCTTCAACACGTCTCGAGGCCAGATTCCCCTACTATGACTTGAGAGTAAAGACGCGCTCCCCCTCGCCATTCGCATGGAGACCCGACTTCCTTGCCGCCCCACGAGAGGCTCACTGACCTCGCCGTCGTACCTCGCGAGAAACCGCACACTGGGGCCGCCGCTCGAGAACAACCCCGAGCCTCCCCCGTCGTCGCGACTTGAGGGCCTTCGTCTCCTGTATGGCCTAGAGACCAGTCTCTCGACCTCTCTCCAAACGCCTCAGGAGGCTTGACTCCCTTTAGTCCACCCAGTGAGCTCCAAGAGATACCCGTCGCGACTCAAGAGCAGAGCGGGGTTCTTTGCTCCCACTCGAGATGGATGCCTGTCTCCCCGGGTGCGTCTGGAATGCAACCCCGAGATCCCTTTCGCCCCTGGAGAGGAACATTGGCTTCTGGACACAAGCCTAGATGAGTTCTATTGGCCCTGCAGTCACTCGAGAGCAATCCCCAGCTTTCCTTCGCAACTCGAATGGAAGATTGGACTTCCCTGGGCCAACACAAGAGGCATCCTGAATTCCCCGTCGTAACTCGAGAATCCCGCTGCAACTCGAGAAAATCCACGTGGTTCCCCCGTCATCGCAAGATGAAGCCCTTTCCCGCTACAGTGTCTCAGGAGAAGTCCCACGTTAGGTATTGGAGGTCGAAACGGTACTTGGCACCCTTGATGCGACCCACAAAGTGCCCCGACATCCCGGTCTCCCTCGAGAGGAACACCGAGGTTTTCCCGCACCACTTCCTCTGAGCCCCTTCTACCCTCCTGATCTGGACAGGAGGGTCGACTCCCCTGCTTTGTCTGGAAGGGGTTCCCGGCCTTCCGGTCGCACCTCAGGATGAGGCCGGTCTCACGACGACATTCCAGACGTGGCCTCGTGGGTGGTTCCACATTCCGAAGGACCCCGATTTCCCGGTCCCCTCTTGATAAGAACCCGATGCCCGGACACCTCTTCGAACTCCACCCTGTGAATGAAGTCAACACGAAGGGGCAGTGACTCGCCCGTGCATCGTCGGGAAAAGACCCCCAGGTTCCAAATACCGCTCGACAAGTGGCCTGTCTCCCCGGGAACACCTCGAGAGGCAAGCGGAGTTCCATGCCTCAACCCAAGACGAGGCCTGACTCTCCTGTCCCAAGTCTGCAGGGACCTTGCGGTCGGAGTCTGAAGTCAGAGGAACCCTGAGGTTCCTGCCTCAACTGGAGATGAGGCCCTCTTCCAATGCACCAAACCCAGTGGAGTGCCGAGAGGCCCCTCCCACCTCCAGTTTCCCTGACTTCTCAGAGCCACCATGAGAAGCCCCCTGAGGTCACCTGCACAAGTCGAGGGACCCCAGGGTGTCCTGCCTCAACCCGAGAAAGACCTCGAGAGACCTTCTTCAACACGTCTCGAGGCCAGATTCCCCTACTATGACTTGAGAGTAAAGACGCGCTCCCCCTCGCCATTCGCATGGAGACCCGACTTCCTTGCCGCCCCACGAGAGGCTCACTGACCTCGCCGTCGTACCTCGCGAGAAACCGCACACTGGGGCCGCCGCTCGAGAACAACCCCGAGCCTCCCCCGTCGTCGCGACTTGAGGGCCTTCGTCTCCTGTATGGCCTAGAGACCAGTCTCTCGACCTCTCTCCAAACGCCTCAGGAGGCTTGACTCCCTTTAGTCCACCCAGTGAGCTCCAAGAGATACCCGTCGCGACTCAAGAGCAGAGCGGGGTTCTTTGCTCCCACTCGAGATGGATGCCTGTCTCCCCGGGTGCGTCTGGAATGCAACCCCGAGATCCCTTTCGCCCCTGGAGAGGAACATTGGCTTCTGGACACAAGCCTAGATGAGTTCTATTGGCCCTGCAGTCACTCGAGAGCAATCCCCAGCTTTCCTTCGCAACTCGAATGGAAGATTGGACTTCCCTGGGCCAACACAAGAGGCATCCTGAATTCCCCGTCGTAACTCGAGAATCCCGCTGCAACTCGAGAAAATCCACGTGGTTCCCCCGTCATCGCAAGATGAAGCCCTTTCCCGCTACAGTGTCTCAGGAGAAGTCCCACGTTAGGTATTGGAGGTCGAAACGGTACTTGGCACCCTTGATGCGACCCACAAAGTGCCCCGACATCCCGGTCTCCCTCGAGAGGAACACCGAGGTTTTCCCGCACCACTTCCTCTGAGCCCCTTCTACCCTCCTGATCTGGACAGGAGGGTCGACTCCCCTGCTTTGTCTGGAAGGGGTTCCCGGCCTTCCGGTCGCACCTCAGGATGAGGCCGGTCTCACGACGACATTCCAGACGTGGCCTCGTGGGTGGTTCCACATTCCGAAGGACCCCGATTTCCCGGTCCCCTCTTGATAAGAACCCGATGCCCGGACACCTCTTCGAACTCCACCCTGTGAATGAAGTCAACACGAAGGGGCAGTGACTCGCCCGTGCATCGTCGGGAAAAGACCCCCAGGTTCCAAATACCGCTCGACAAGTGGCCTGTCTCCCCGGGAACACCTCGAGAGGCAAGCGGAGTTCCATGCCTCAACCCAAGACGAGGCCTGACTCTCCTGTCCCAAGTCTGCAGGGACCTTGCGGTCGGAGTCTGAAGTCAGAGGAACCCTGAGGTTCCTGCCTCAACTGGAGATGAGGCCCTCTTCCAATGCACCAAACCCAGTGGAGTGCCGAGAGGCCCCTCCCACCTCCAGTTTCCCTGACTTCTCAGAGCCACCATGAGAAGCCCCCTGAGGTCACCTGCACAAGTCGAGGGACCCCAGGGTGTCCTGCCTCAACCCGAGAAAGACCTCGAGAGACCTTCTTCAACACGTCTCGAGGCCAGATTCCCCTACTATGACTTGAGAGTAAAGACGCGCTCCCCCTCGCCATTCGCATGGAGACCCGACTTCCTTGCCGCCCCACGAGAGGCTCACTGACCTCGCCGTCGTACCTCGCGAGAAACCGCACACTGGGGCCGCCGCTCGAGAACAACCCCGAGCCTCCCCCGTCGTCGCGACTTGAGGGCCTTCGTCTCCTGTATGGCCTAGAGACCAGTCTCTCGACCTCTCTCCAAACGCCTCAGGAGGCTTGACTCCCTTTAGTCCACCCAGTGAGCTCCAAGAGATACCCGTCGCGACTCAAGAGCAGAGCGGGGTTCTTTGCTCCCACTCGAGATGGATGCCTGTCTCCCCGGGTGCGTCTGGAATGCAACCCCGAGATCCCTTTCGCCCCTGGAGAGGAACATTGGCTTCTGGACACAAGCCTAGATGAGTTCTATTGGCCCTGCAGTCACTCGAGAGCAATCCCCAGCTTTCCTTCGCAACTCGAATGGAAGATTGGACTTCCCTGGGCCAACACAAGAGGCATCCTGAATTCCCCGTCGTAACTCGAGAATCCCGCTGCAACTCGAGAAAATCCACGTGGTTCCCCCGTCATCGCAAGATGAAGCCCTTTCCCGCTACAGTGTCTCAGGAGAAGTCCCACGTTAGGTATTGGAGGTCGAAACGGTACTTGGCACCCTTGATGCGACCCACAAAGTGCCCCGACATCCCGGTCTCCCTCGAGAGGAACACCGAGGTTTTCCCGCACCACTTCCTCTGAGCCCCTTCTACCCTCCTGATCTGGACAGGAGGGTCGACTCCCCTGCTTTGTCTGGAAGGGGTTCCCGGCCTTCCGGTCGCACCTCAGGATGAGGCCGGTCTCACGACGACATTCCAGACGTGGCCTCGTGGGTGGTTCCACATTCCGAAGGACCCCGATTTCCCGGTCCCCTCTTGATAAGAACCCGATGCCCGGACACCTCTTCGAACTCCACCCTGTGAATGAAGTCAACACGAAGGGGCAGTGACTCGCCCGTGCATCGTCGGGAAAAGACCCCCAGGTTCCAAATACCGCTCGACAAGTGGCCTGTCTCCCCGGGAACACCTCGAGAGGCAAGCGGAGTTCCATGCCTCAACCCAAGACGAGGCCTGACTCTCCTGTCCCAAGTCTGCAGGGACCTTGCGGTCGGAGTCTGAAGTCAGAGGAACCCTGAGGTTCCTGCCTCAACTGGAGATGAGGCCCTCTTCCAATGCACCAAACCCAGTGGAGTGCCGAGAGGCCCCTCCCACCTCCAGTTTCCCTGACTTCTCAGAGCCACCATGAGAAGCCCCCTGAGGTCACCTGCACAAGTCGAGGGACCCCAGGGTGTCCTGCCTCAACCCGAGAAAGACCTCGAGAGACCTTCTTCAACACGTCTCGAGGCCAGATTCCCCTACTATGACTTGAGAGTAAAGACGCGCTCCCCCTCGCCATTCGCATGGAGACCCGACTTCCTTGCCGCCCCACGAGAGGCTCACTGACCTCGCCGTCGTACCTCGCGAGAAACCGCACACTGGGGCCGCCGCTCGAGAACAACCCCGAGCCTCCCCCGTCGTCGCGACTTGAGGGCCTTCGTCTCCTGTATGGCCTAGAGACCAGTCTCTCGACCTCTCTCCAAACGCCTCAGGAGGCTTGACTCCCTTTAGTCCACCCAGTGAGCTCCAAGAGATACCCGTCGCGACTCAAGAGCAGAGCGGGGTTCTTTGCTCCCACTCGAGATGGATGCCTGTCTCCCCGGGTGCGTCTGGAATGCAACCCCGAGATCCCTTTCGCCCCTGGAGAGGAACATTGGCTTCTGGACACAAGCCTAGATGAGTTCTATTGGCCCTGCAGTCACTCGAGAGCAATCCCCAGCTTTCCTTCGCAACTCGAATGGAAGATTGGACTTCCCTGGGCCAACACAAGAGGCATCCTGAATTCCCCGTCGTAACTCGAGAATCCCGCTGCAACTCGAGAAAATCCACGTGGTTCCCCCGTCATCGCAAGATGAAGCCCTTTCCCGCTACAGTGTCTCAGGAGAAGTCCCACGTTAGGTATTGGAGGTCGAAACGGTACTTGGCACCCTTGATGCGACCCACAAAGTGCCCCGACATCCCGGTCTCCCTCGAGAGGAACACCGAGGTTTTCCCGCACCACTTCCTCTGAGCCCCTTCTACCCTCCTGATCTGGACAGGAGGGTCGACTCCCCTGCTTTGTCTGGAAGGGGTTCCCGGCCTTCCGGTCGCACCTCAGGATGAGGCCGGTCTCACGACGACATTCCAGACGTGGCCTCGTGGGTGGTTCCACATTCCGAAGGACCCCGATTTCCCGGTCCCCTCTTGATAAGAACCCGATGCCCGGACACCTCTTCGAACTCCACCCTGTGAATGAAGTCAACACGAAGGGGCAGTGACTCGCCCGTGCATCGTCGGGAAAAGACCCCCAGGTTCCAAATACCGCTCGACAAGTGGCCTGTCTCCCCGGGAACACCTCGAGAGGCAAGCGGAGTTCCATGCCTCAACCCAAGACGAGGCCTGACTCTCCTGTCCCAAGTCTGCAGGGACCTTGCGGTCGGAGTCTGAAGTCAGAGGAACCCTGAGGTTCCTGCCTCAACTGGAGATGAGGCCCTCTTCCAATGCACCAAACCCAGTGGAGTGCCGAGAGGCCCCTCCCACCTCCAGTTTCCCTGACTTCTCAGAGCCACCATGAGAAGCCCCCTGAGGTCACCTGCACAAGTCGAGGGACCCCAGGGTGTCCTGCCTCAACCCGAGAAAGACCTCGAGAGACCTTCTTCAACACGTCTCGAGGCCAGATTCCCCTACTATGACTTGAGAGTAAAGACGCGCTCCCCCTCGCCATTCGCATGGAGACCCGACTTCCTTGCCGCCCCACGAGAGGCTCACTGACCTCGCCGTCGTACCTCGCGAGAAACCGCACACTGGGGCCGCCGCTCGAGAACAACCCCGAGCCTCCCCCGTCGTCGCGACTTGAGGGCCTTCGTCTCCTGTATGGCCTAGAGACCAGTCTCTCGACCTCTCTCCAAACGCCTCAGGAGGCTTGACTCCCTTTAGTCCACCCAGTGAGCTCCAAGAGATACCCGTCGCGACTCAAGAGCAGAGCGGGGTTCTTTGCTCCCACTCGAGATGGATGCCTGTCTCCCCGGGTGCGTCTGGAATGCAACCCCGAGATCCCTTTCGCCCCTGGAGAGGAACATTGGCTTCTGGACACAAGCCTAGATGAGTTCTATTGGCCCTGCAGTCACTCGAGAGCAATCCCCAGCTTTCCTTCGCAACTCGAATGGAAGATTGGACTTCCCTGGGCCAACACAAGAGGCATCCTGAATTCCCCGTCGTAACTCGAGAATCCCGCTGCAACTCGAGAAAATCCACGTGGTTCCCCCGTCATCGCAAGATGAAGCCCTTTCCCGCTACAGTGTCTCAGGAGAAGTCCCACGTTAGGTATTGGAGGTCGAAACGGTACTTGGCACCCTTGATGCGACCCACAAAGTGCCCCGACATCCCGGTCTCCCTCGAGAGGAACACCGAGGTTTTCCCGCACCACTTCCTCTGAGCCCCTTCTACCCTCCTGATCTGGACAGGAGGGTCGACTCCCCTGCTTTGTCTGGAAGGGGTTCCCGGCCTTCCGGTCGCACCTCAGGATGAGGCCGGTCTCACGACGACATTCCAGACGTGGCCTCGTGGGTGGTTCCACATTCCGAAGGACCCCGATTTCCCGGTCCCCTCTTGATAAGAACCCGATGCCCGGACACCTCTTCGAACTCCACCCTGTGAATGAAGTCAACACGAAGGGGCAGTGACTCGCCCGTGCATCGTCGGGAAAAGACCCCCAGGTTCCAAATACCGCTCGACAAGTGGCCTGTCTCCCCGGGAACACCTCGAGAGGCAAGCGGAGTTCCATGCCTCAACCCAAGACGAGGCCTGACTCTCCTGTCCCAAGTCTGCAGGGACCTTGCGGTCGGAGTCTGAAGTCAGAGGAACCCTGAGGTTCCTGCCTCAACTGGAGATGAGGCCCTCTTCCAATGCACCAAACCCAGTGGAGTGCCGAGAGGCCCCTCCCACCTCCAGTTTCCCTGACTTCTCAGAGCCACCATGAGAAGCCCCCTGAGGTCACCTGCACAAGTCGAGGGACCCCAGGGTGTCCTGCCTCAACCCGAGAAAGACCTCGAGAGACCTTCTTCAACACGTCTCGAGGCCAGATTCCCCTACTATGACTTGAGAGTAAAGACGCGCTCCCCCTCGCCATTCGCATGGAGACCCGACTTCCTTGCCGCCCCACGAGAGGCTCACTGACCTCGCCGTCGTACCTCGCGAGAAACCGCACACTGGGGCCGCCGCTCGAGAACAACCCCGAGCCTCCCCCGTCGTCGCGACTTGAGGGCCTTCGTCTCCTGTATGGCCTAGAGACCAGTCTCTCGACCTCTCTCCAAACGCCTCAGGAGGCTTGACTCCCTTTAGTCCACCCAGTGAGCTCCAAGAGATACCCGTCGCGACTCAAGAGCAGAGCGGGGTTCTTTGCTCCCACTCGAGATGGATGCCTGTCTCCCCGGGTGCGTCTGGAATGCAACCCCGAGATCCCTTTCGCCCCTGGAGAGGAACATTGGCTTCTGGACACAAGCCTAGATGAGTTCTATTGGCCCTGCAGTCACTCGAGAGCAATCCCCAGCTTTCCTTCGCAACTCGAATGGAAGATTGGACTTCCCTGGGCCAACACAAGAGGCATCCTGAATTCCCCGTCGTAACTCGAGAATCCCGCTGCAACTCGAGAAAATCCACGTGGTTCCCCCGTCATCGCAAGATGAAGCCCTTTCCCGCTACAGTGTCTCAGGAGAAGTCCCACGTTAGGTATTGGAGGTCGAAACGGTACTTGGCACCCTTGATGCGACCCACAAAGTGCCCCGACATCCCGGTCTCCCTCGAGAGGAACACCGAGGTTTTCCCGCACCACTTCCTCTGAGCCCCTTCTACCCTCCTGATCTGGACAGGAGGGTCGACTCCCCTGCTTTGTCTGGAAGGGGTTCCCGGCCTTCCGGTCGCACCTCAGGATGAGGCCGGTCTCACGACGACATTCCAGACGTGGCCTCGTGGGTGGTTCCACATTCCGAAGGACCCCGATTTCCCGGTCCCCTCTTGATAAGAACCCGATGCCCGGACACCTCTTCGAACTCCACCCTGTGAATGAAGTCAACACGAAGGGGCAGTGACTCGCCCGTGCATCGTCGGGAAAAGACCCCCAGGTTCCAAATACCGCTCGACAAGTGGCCTGTCTCCCCGGGAACACCTCGAGAGGCAAGCGGAGTTCCATGCCTCAACCCAAGACGAGGCCTGACTCTCCTGTCCCAAGTCTGCAGGGACCTTGCGGTCGGAGTCTGAAGTCAGAGGAACCCTGAGGTTCCTGCCTCAACTGGAGATGAGGCCCTCTTCCAATGCACCAAACCCAGTGGAGTGCCGAGAGGCCCCTCCCACCTCCAGTTTCCCTGACTTCTCAGAGCCACCATGAGAAGCCCCCTGAGGTCACCTGCACAAGTCGAGGGACCCCAGGGTGTCCTGCCTCAACCCGAGAAAGACCTCGAGAGACCTTCTTCAACACGTCTCGAGGCCAGATTCCCCTACTATGACTTGAGAGTAAAGACGCGCTCCCCCTCGCCATTCGCATGGAGACCCGACTTCCTTGCCGCCCCACGAGAGGCTCACTGACCTCGCCGTCGTACCTCGCGAGAAACCGCACACTGGGGCCGCCGCTCGAGAACAACCCCGAGCCTCCCCCGTCGTCGCGACTTGAGGGCCTTCGTCTCCTGTATGGCCTAGAGACCAGTCTCTCGACCTCTCTCCAAACGCCTCAGGAGGCTTGACTCCCTTTAGTCCACCCAGTGAGCTCCAAGAGATACCCGTCGCGACTCAAGAGCAGAGCGGGGTTCTTTGCTCCCACTCGAGATGGATGCCTGTCTCCCCGGGTGCGTCTGGAATGCAACCCCGAGATCCCTTTCGCCCCTGGAGAGGAACATTGGCTTCTGGACACAAGCCTAGATGAGTTCTATTGGCCCTGCAGTCACTCGAGAGCAATCCCCAGCTTTCCTTCGCAACTCGAATGGAAGATTGGACTTCCCTGGGCCAACACAAGAGGCATCCTGAATTCCCCGTCGTAACTCGAGAATCCCGCTGCAACTCGAGAAAATCCACGTGGTTCCCCCGTCATCGCAAGATGAAGCCCTTTCCCGCTACAGTGTCTCAGGAGAAGTCCCACGTTAGGTATTGGAGGTCGAAACGGTACTTGGCACCCTTGATGCGACCCACAAAGTGCCCCGACATCCCGGTCTCCCTCGAGAGGAACACCGAGGTTTTCCCGCACCACTTCCTCTGAGCCCCTTCTACCCTCCTGATCTGGACAGGAGGGTCGACTCCCCTGCTTTGTCTGGAAGGGGTTCCCGGCCTTCCGGTCGCACCTCAGGATGAGGCCGGTCTCACGACGACATTCCAGACGTGGCCTCGTGGGTGGTTCCACATTCCGAAGGACCCCGATTTCCCGGTCCCCTCTTGATAAGAACCCGATGCCCGGACACCTCTTCGAACTCCACCCTGTGAATGAAGTCAACACGAAGGGGCAGTGACTCGCCCGTGCATCGTCGGGAAAAGACCCCCAGGTTCCAAATACCGCTCGACAAGTGGCCTGTCTCCCCGGGAACACCTCGAGAGGCAAGCGGAGTTCCATGCCTCAACCCAAGACGAGGCCTGACTCTCCTGTCCCAAGTCTGCAGGGACCTTGCGGTCGGAGTCTGAAGTCAGAGGAACCCTGAGGTTCCTGCCTCAACTGGAGATGAGGCCCTCTTCCAATGCACCAAACCCAGTGGAGTGCCGAGAGGCCCCTCCCACCTCCAGTTTCCCTGACTTCTCAGAGCCACCATGAGAAGCCCCCTGAGGTCACCTGCACAAGTCGAGGGACCCCAGGGTGTCCTGCCTCAACCCGAGAAAGACCTCGAGAGACCTTCTTCAACACGTCTCGAGGCCAGATTCCCCTACTATGACTTGAGAGTAAAGACGCGCTCCCCCTCGCCATTCGCATGGAGACCCGACTTCCTTGCCGCCCCACGAGAGGCTCACTGACCTCGCCGTCGTACCTCGCGAGAAACCGCACACTGGGGCCGCCGCTCGAGAACAACCCCGAGCCTCCCCCGTCGTCGCGACTTGAGGGCCTTCGTCTCCTGTATGGCCTAGAGACCAGTCTCTCGACCTCTCTCCAAACGCCTCAGGAGGCTTGACTCCCTTTAGTCCACCCAGTGAGCTCCAAGAGATACCCGTCGCGACTCAAGAGCAGAGCGGGGTTCTTTGCTCCCACTCGAGATGGATGCCTGTCTCCCCGGGTGCGTCTGGAATGCAACCCCGAGATCCCTTTCGCCCCTGGAGAGGAACATTGGCTTCTGGACACAAGCCTAGATGAGTTCTATTGGCCCTGCAGTCACTCGAGAGCAATCCCCAGCTTTCCTTCGCAACTCGAATGGAAGATTGGACTTCCCTGGGCCAACACAAGAGGCATCCTGAATTCCCCGTCGTAACTCGAGAATCCCGCTGCAACTCGAGAAAATCCACGTGGTTCCCCCGTCATCGCAAGATGAAGCCCTTTCCCGCTACAGTGTCTCAGGAGAAGTCCCACGTTAGGTATTGGAGGTCGAAACGGTACTTGGCACCCTTGATGCGACCCACAAAGTGCCCCGACATCCCGGTCTCCCTCGAGAGGAACACCGAGGTTTTCCCGCACCACTTCCTCTGAGCCCCTTCTACCCTCCTGATCTGGACAGGAGGGTCGACTCCCCTGCTTTGTCTGGAAGGGGTTCCCGGCCTTCCGGTCGCACCTCAGGATGAGGCCGGTCTCACGACGACATTCCAGACGTGGCCTCGTGGGTGGTTCCACATTCCGAAGGACCCCGATTTCCCGGTCCCCTCTTGATAAGAACCCGATGCCCGGACACCTCTTCGAACTCCACCCTGTGAATGAAGTCAACACGAAGGGGCAGTGACTCGCCCGTGCATCGTCGGGAAAAGACCCCCAGGTTCCAAATACCGCTCGACAAGTGGCCTGTCTCCCCGGGAACACCTCGAGAGGCAAGCGGAGTTCCATGCCTCAACCCAAGACGAGGCCTGACTCTCCTGTCCCAAGTCTGCAGGGACCTTGCGGTCGGAGTCTGAAGTCAGAGGAACCCTGAGGTTCCTGCCTCAACTGGAGATGAGGCCCTCTTCCAATGCACCAAACCCAGTGGAGTGCCGAGAGGCCCCTCCCACCTCCAGTTTCCCTGACTTCTCAGAGCCACCATGAGAAGCCCCCTGAGGTCACCTGCACAAGTCGAGGGACCCCAGGGTGTCCTGCCTCAACCCGAGAAAGACCTCGAGAGACCTTCTTCAACACGTCTCGAGGCCAGATTCCCCTACTATGACTTGAGAGTAAAGACGCGCTCCCCCTCGCCATTCGCATGGAGACCCGACTTCCTTGCCGCCCCACGAGAGGCTCACTGACCTCGCCGTCGTACCTCGCGAGAAACCGCACACTGGGGCCGCCGCTCGAGAACAACCCCGAGCCTCCCCCGTCGTCGCGACTTGAGGGCCTTCGTCTCCTGTATGGCCTAGAGACCAGTCTCTCGACCTCTCTCCAAACGCCTCAGGAGGCTTGACTCCCTTTAGTCCACCCAGTGAGCTCCAAGAGATACCCGTCGCGACTCAAGAGCAGAGCGGGGTTCTTTGCTCCCACTCGAGATGGATGCCTGTCTCCCCGGGTGCGTCTGGAATGCAACCCCGAGATCCCTTTCGCCCCTGGAGGGGAACATTGGCTTCTGGACACAAGCCTAGATGAGTTCTATTGGCCCTGCAGTCACTCGAGAGCAATCCCCAGCTTTCCTTCGCAACTCGAATGGAAGATTGGACTTCCCTGGGCCAACACAAGAGGCATCCTGAATTCCCCGTCGTAACTCGAGAATCCCGCTGCAACTCGAGAAAATCCACGTGGTTCCCCCGTCATCGCAAGATGAAGCCCTTTCCCGCTACAGTGTCTCAGGAGAAGTCCCACGTTAGGTATTGGAGGTCGAAACGGTACTTGGCACCCTTGATGCGACCCACAAAGTGCCCCGACATCCCGGTCTCCCTCGAGAGGAACACCGAGGTTTTCCCGCACCACTTCCTCTGAGCCCCTTCTACCCTCCTGATCTGGACAGGAGGGTCGACTCCCCTGCTTTGTCTGGAAGGGGTTCCCGGCCTTCCGGTCGCACCTCAGGATGAGGCCGGTCTCACGACGACATTCCAGACGTGGCCTCGTGGGTGGTTCCACATTCCGAAGGACCCCGATTTCCCGGTCCCCTCTTGATAAGAACCCGATGCCCGGACACCTCTTCGAACTCCACCCTGTGAATGAAGTCAACACGAAGGGGCAGTGACTCGCCCGTGCATCGTCGGGAAAAGACCCCCAGGTTCCAAATACCGCTCGACAAGTGGCCTGTCTCCCCGGGAACACCTCGAGAGGCAAGCGGAGTTCCATGCCTCAACCCAAGACGAGGCCTGACTCTCCTGTCCCAAGTCTGCAGGGACCTTGCGGTCGGAGTCTGAAGTCAGAGGAACCCTGAGGTTCCTGCCTCAACTGGAGATGAGGCCCTCTTCCAATGCACCAAACCCAGTGGAGTGCCGAGAGGCCCCTCCCACCTCCAGTTTCCCTGACTTCTCAGAGCCACCATGAGAAGCCCCCTGAGGTCACCTGCACAAGTCGAGGGACCCCAGGGTGTCCTGCCTCAACCCGAGAAAGACCTCGAGAGACCTTCTTCAACACGTCTCGAGGCCAGATTCCCCTACTATGACTTGAGAGTAAAGACGCGCTCCCCCTCGCCATTCGCATGGAGACCCGACTTCCTTGCCGCCCCACGAGAGGCTCACTGACCTCGCCGTCGTACCTCGCGAGAAACCGCACACTGGGGCCGCCGCTCGAGAACAACCCCGAGCCTCCCCCGTCGTCGCGACTTGAGGGCCTTCGTCTCCTGTATGGCCTAGAGACCAGTCTCTCGACCTCTCTCCAAACGCCTCAGGAGGCTTGACTCCCTTTAGTCCACCCAGTGAGCTCCAAGAGATACCCGTCGCGACTCAAGAGCAGAGCGGGGTTCTTTGCTCCCACTCGAGATGGATGCCTGTCTCCCCGGGTGCGTCTGGAATGCAACCCCGAGATCCCTTTCGCCCCTGGAGAGGAACATTGGCTTCTGGACACAAGCCTAGATGAGTTCTATTGGCCCTGCAGTCACTCGAGAGCAATCCCCAGCTTTCCTTCGCAACTCGAATGGAAGATTGGACTTCCCTGGGCCAACACAAGAGGCATCCTGAATTCCCCGTCGTAACTCGAGAATCCCGCTGCAACTCGAGAAAATCCACGTGGTTCCCCCGTCATCGCAAGATGAAGCCCTTTCCCGCTACAGTGTCTCAGGAGAAGTCCCACGTTAGGTATTGGAGGTCGAAACGGTACTTGGCACCCTTGATGCGACCCACAAAGTGCCCCGACATCCCGGTCTCCCTCGAGAGGAACACCGAGGTTTTCCCGCACCACTTCCTCTGAGCCCCTTCTACCCTCCTGATCTGGACAGGAGGGTCGACTCCCCTGCTTTGTCTGGAAGGGGTTCCCGGCCTTCCGGTCGCACCTCAGGATGAGGCCGGTCTCACGACGACATTCCAGACGTGGCCTCGTGGGTGGTTCCACATTCCGAAGGACCCCGATTTCCCGGTCCCCTCTTGATAAGAACCCGATGCCCGGACACCTCTTCGAACTCCACCCTGTGAATGAAGTCAACACGAAGGGGCAGTGACTCGCCCGTGCATCGTCGGGAAAAGACCCCCAGGTTCCAAATACCGCTCGACAAGTGGCCTGTCTCCCCGGGAACACCTCGAGAGGCAAGCGGAGTTCCATGCCTCAACCCAAGACGAGGCCTGACTCTCCTGTCCCAAGTCTGCAGGGACCTTGCGGTCGGAGTCTGAAGTCAGAGGAACCCTGAGGTTCCTGCCTCAACTGGAGATGAGGCCCTCTTCCAATGCACCAAACCCAGTGGAGTGCCGAGAGGCCCCTCCCACCTCCAGTTTCCCTGACTTCTCAGAGCCACCATGAGAAGCCCCCTGAGGTCACCTGCACAAGTCGAGGGACCCCAGGGTGTCCTGCCTCAACCCGAGAAAGACCTCGAGAGACCTTCTTCAACACGTCTCGAGGCCAGATTCCCCTACTATGACTTGAGAGTAAAGACGCGCTCCCCCTCGCCATTCGCATGGAGACCCGACTTCCTTGCCGCCCCACGAGAGGCTCACTGACCTCGCCGTCGTACCTCGCGAGAAACCGCACACTGGGGCCGCCGCTCGAGAACAACCCCGAGCCTCCCCCGTCGTCGCGACTTGAGGGCCTTCGTCTCCTGTATGGCCTAGAGACCAGTCTCTCGACCTCTCTCCAAACGCCTCAGGAGGCTTGACTCCCTTTAGTCCACCCAGTGAGCTCCAAGAGATACCCGTCGCGACTCAAGAGCAGAGCGGGGTTCTTTGCTCCCACTCGAGATGGATGCCTGTCTCCCCGGGTGCGTCTGGAATGCAACCCCGAGATCCCTTTCGCCCCTGGAGAGGAACATTGGCTTCTGGACACAAGCCTAGATGAGTTCTATTGGCCCTGCAGTCACTCGAGAGCAATCCCCAGCTTTCCTTCGCAACTCGAATGGAAGATTGGACTTCCCTGGGCCAACACAAGAGGCATCCTGAATTCCCCGTCGTAACTCGAGAATCCCGCTGCAACTCGAGAAAATCCACGTGGTTCCCCCGTCATCGCAAGATGAAGCCCTTTCCCGCTACAGTGTCTCAGGAGAAGTCCCACGTTAGGTATTGGAGGTCGAAACGGTACTTGGCACCCTTGATGCGACCCACAAAGTGCCCCGACATCCCGGTCTCCCTCGAGAGGAACACCGAGGTTTTCCCGCACCACTTCCTCTGAGCCCCTTCTACCCTCCTGATCTGGACAGGAGGGTCGACTCCCCTGCTTTGTCTGGAAGGGGTTCCCGGCCTTCCGGTCGCACCTCAGGATGAGGCCGGTCTCACGACGACATTCCAGACGTGGCCTCGTGGGTGGTTCCACATTCCGAAGGACCCCGATTTCCCGGTCCCCTCTTGATAAGAACCCGATGCCCGGACACCTCTTCGAACTCCACCCTGTGAATGAAGTCAACACGAAGGGGCAGTGACTCGCCCGTGCATCGTCGGGAAAAGACCCCCAGGTTCCAAATACCGCTCGACAAGTGGCCTGTCTCCCCGGGAACACCTCGAGAGGCAAGCGGAGTTCCATGCCTCAACCCAAGACGAGGCCTGACTCTCCTGTCCCAAGTCTGCAGGGACCTTGCGGTCGGAGTCTGAAGTCAGAGGAACCCTGAGGTTCCTGCCTCAACTGGAGATGAGGCCCTCTTCCAATGCACCAAACCCAGTGGAGTGCCGAGAGGCCCCTCCCACCTCCAGTTTCCCTGACTTCTCAGAGCCACCATGAGAAGCCCCCTGAGGTCACCTGCACAAGTCGAGGGACCCCAGGGTGTCCTGCCTCAACCCGAGAAAGACCTCGAGAGACCTTCTTCAACACGTCTCGAGGCCAGATTCCCCTACTATGACTTGAGAGTAAAGACGCGCTCCCCCTCGCCATTCGCATGGAGACCCGACTTCCTTGCCGCCCCACGAGAGGCTCACTGACCTCGCCGTCGTACCTCGCGAGAAACCGCACACTGGGGCCGCCGCTCGAGAACAACCCCGAGCCTCCCCCGTCGTCGCGACTTGAGGGCCTTCGTCTCCTGTATGGCCTAGAGACCAGTCTCTCGACCTCTCTCCAAACGCCTCAGGAGGCTTGACTCCCTTTAGTCCACCCAGTGAGCTCCAAGAGATACCCGTCGCGACTCAAGAGCAGAGCGGGGTTCTTTGCTTCCACTCGAGATGAATGCCTGTCTCCCCGGGTGCGTCTGGAATGCAACCCCGAGATCCCTTTCGCCCCTGGAGAGGAACTTTGGCTTCTGGACACAAGCCTAGATGAGTTCTATTGGCCCTGCAGTCACTCGAGAGCAATCCCCAGCTTTCCTTCGCAACTCGAATGGAAGATTGGACTTCCCTGGGCCAACACAAGAGGCATCCTGAATTCCCCGTCGTAACTCGAGAATCCCGCTGCAACTCGAGAAAATCCACGTGGTTCCCCCGTCATCGCAAGATGAAGCCCTTTCCCGCTACAGTGTCTCAGGAGAAGTCCCACGTTAGGTATTGGAGGTCGAAACGGTACTTGGCACCCTTGATGCGACCCACAAAGTGCCCCGACATCCCGGTCTCCCTCGAGAGGAACACCGAGGTTTTCCCGCACCACTTCCTCTGAGCCCCTTCTACCCTCCTGATCTGGACAGGAGGGTCGACTCCCCTGCTTTGTCTGGAAGGGGTTCCCGGCCTTCCGGTCGCACCTCAGGATGAGGCCGGTCTCACGACGACATTCCAGACGTGGCCTCGTGGGTGGTTCCACATTCCGAAGGACCCCGATTTCCCGGTCCCCTCTTGATAAGAACCCGATGCCCGGACACCTCTTCGAACTCCACCCTGTGAATGAAGTCAACACGAAGGGGCAGTGACTCGCCCGTGCATCGTCGGGAAAAGACCCCCAGGTTCCAAATACCGCTCGACAAGTGGCCTGTCTCCCCGGGAACACCTCGAGAGGCAAGCGGAGTTCCATGCCTCAACCCAAGACGAGGCCTGACTCTCCTGTCCCAAGTCTGCAGGGACCTTGCGGTCGGAGTCTGAAGTCAGAGGAACCCTGAGGTTCCTGCCTCAACTGGAGATGAGGCCCTCTTCCAATGCACCAAACCCAGTGGAGTGCCGAGAGGCCCCTCCCACCTCCAGTTTCCCTGACTTCTCAGAGCCACCATGAGAAGCCCCCTGAGGTCACCTGCACAAGTCGAGGGACCCCAGGGTGTCCTGCCTCAACCCGAGAAAGACCTCGAGAGACCTTCTTCAACACGTCTCGAGGCCAGATTCCCCTACTATGACTTGAGAGTAAAGACGCGCTCCCCCTCGCCATTCGCATGGAGACCCGACTTCCTTGCCGCCCCACGAGAGGCTCACTGACCTCGCCGTCGTACCTCGCGAGAAACCGCACACTGGGGCCGCCGCTCGAGAACAACCCCGAGCCTCCCCCGTCGTCGCGACTTGAGGGCCTTCGTCTCCTGTATGGCCTAGAGACCAGTCTCTCGACCTCTCTCCAAACGCCTCAGGAGGCTTGACTCCCTTTAGTCCACCCAGTGAGCTCCAAGAGATACCCGTCGCGACTCAAGAGCAGAGCGGGGTTCTTTGCTCCCACTCGAGATGGATGCCTGTCTCCCCGGGTGCGTCTGGAATGCAACCCCGAGATCCCTTTCGCCCCTGGAGAGGAACATTGGCTTCTGGACACAAGCCTAGATGAGTTCTATTGGCCCTGCAGTCACTCGAGAGCAATCCCCAGCTTTCCTTCGCAACTCGAATGGAAGATTGGACTTCCCTGGGCCAACACAAGAGGCATCCTGAATTCCCCGTCGTAACTCGAGAATCCCGCTGCAACTCGAGAAAATCCACGTGGTTCCCCCGTCATCGCAAGATGAAGCCCTTTCCCGCTACAGTGTCTCAGGAGAAGTCCCACGTTAGGTATTGGAGGTCGAAACGGTACTTGGCACCCTTGATGCGACCCACAAAGTGCCCCGACATCCCGGTCTCCCTCGAGAGGAACACCGAGGTTTTCCCGCACCACTTCCTCTGAGCCCCTTCTACCCTCCTGATCTGGACAGGAGGGTCGACTCCCCTGCTTTGTCTGGAAGGGGTTCCCGGCCTTCCGGTCGCACCTCAGGATGAGGCCGGTCTCACGACGACATTCCAGACGTGGCCTCGTGGGTGGTTCCACATTCCGAAGGACCCCGATTTCCCGGTCCCCTCTTGATAAGAACCCGATGCCCGGACACCTCTTCGAACTCCACCCTGTGAATGAAGTCAACACGAAGGGGCAGTGACTCGCCCGTGCATCGTCGGGAAAAGACCCCCAGGTTCCAAATACCGCTCGACAAGTGGCCTGTCTCCCCGGGAACACCTCGAGAGGCAAGCGGAGTTCCATGCCTCAACCCAAGACGAGGCCTGACTCTCCTGTCCCAAGTCTGCAGGGACCTTGCGGTCGGAGTCTGAAGTCAGAGGAACCCTGAGGTTCCTGCCTCAACTGGAGATGAGGCCCTCTTCCAATGCACCAAACCCAGTGGAGTGCCGAGAGGCCCCTCCCACCTCCAGTTTCCCTGACTTCTCAGAGCCACCATGAGAAGCCCCCTGAGGTCACCTGCACAAGTCGAGGGACCCCAGGGTGTCCTGCCTCAACCCGAGAAAGACCTCGAGAGACCTTCTTCAACACGTCTCGAGGCCAGATTCCCCTACTATGACTTGAGAGTAAAGACGCGCTCCCCCTCGCCATTCGCATGGAGACCCGACTTCCTTGCCGCCCCACGAGAGGCTCACTGACCTCGCCGTCGTACCTCGCGAGAAACCGCACACTGGGGCCGCCGCTCGAGAACAACCCCGAGCCTCCCCCGTCGTCGCGACTTGAGGGCCTTCGTCTCCTGTATGGCCTAGAGACCAGTCTCTCGACCTCTCTCCAAACGCCTCAGGAGGCTTGACTCCCTTTAGTCCACCCAGTGAGCTCCAAGAGATACCCGTCGCGACTCAAGAGCAGAGCGGGGTTCTTTGCTCCCACTCGAGATGGATGCCTGTCTCCCCGGGTGCGTCTGGAATGCAACCCCGAGATCCCTTTCGCCCCTGGAGAGGAACATTGGCTTCTGGACACAAGCCTAGATGAGTTCTATTGGCCCTGCAGTCACTCGAGAGCAATCCCCAGCTTTCCTTCGCAACTCGAATGGAAGATTGGACTTCCCTGGGCCAACACAAGAGGCATCCTGAATTCCCCGTCGTAACTCGAGAATCCCGCTGCAACTCGAGAAAATCCACGTGGTTCCCCCGTCATCGCAAGATGAAGCCCTTTCCCGCTACAGTGTCTCAGGAGAAGTCCCACGTTAGGTATTGGAGGTCGAAACGGTACTTGGCACCCTTGATGCGACCCACAAAGTGCCCCGACATCCCGGTCTCCCTCGAGAGGAACACCGAGGTTTTCCCGCACCACTTCCTCTGAGCCCCTTCTACCCTCCTGATCTGGACAGGAGGGTCGACTCCCCTGCTTTGTCTGGAAGGGGTTCCCGGCCTTCCGGTCGCACCTCAGGATGAGGCCGGTCTCACGACGACATTCCAGACGTGGCCTCGTGGGTGGTTCCACATTCCGAAGGACCCCGATTTCCCGGTCCCCTCTTGATAAGAACCCGATGCCCGGACACCTCTTCGAACTCCACCCTGTGAATGAAGTCAACACGAAGGGGCAGTGACTCGCCCGTGCATCGTCGGGAAAAGACCCCCAGGTTCCAAATACCGCTCGACAAGTGGCCTGTCTCCCCGGGAACACCTCGAGAGGCAAGCGGAGTTCCATGCCTCAACCCAAGACGAGGCCTGACTCTCCTGTCCCAAGTCTGCAGGGACCTTGCGGTCGGAGTCTGAAGTCAGAGGAACCCTGAGGTTCCTGCCTCAACTGGAGATGAGGCCCTCTTCCAATGCACCAAACCCAGTGGAGTGCCGAGAGGCCCCTCCCACCTCCAGTTTCCCTGACTTCTCAGAGCCACCATGAGAAGCCCCCTGAGGTCACCTGCACAAGTCGAGGGACCCCAGGGTGTCCTGCCTCAACCCGAGAAAGACCTCGAGAGACCTTCTTCAACACGTCTCGAGGCCAGATTCCCCTACTATGACTTGAGAGTAAAGACGCGCTCCCCCTCGCCATTCGCATGGAGACCCGACTTCCTTGCCGCCCCACGAGAGGCTCACTGACCTCGCCGTCGTACCTCGCGAGAAACCGCACACTGGGGCCGCCGCTCGAGAACAACCCCGAGCCTCCCCCGTCGTCGCGACTTGAGGGCCTTCGTCTCCTGTATGGCCTAGAGACCAGTCTCTCGACCTCTCTCCAAACGCCTCAGGAGGCTTGACTCCCTTTAGTCCACCCAGTGAGCTCCAAGAGATACCCGTCGCGACTCAAGAGCAGAGCGGGGTTCTTTGCTCCCACTCGAGATGGATGCCTGTCTCCCCGGGTGCGTCTGGAATGCAACCCCGAGATCCCTTTCGCCCCTGGAGAGGAACATTGGCTTCTGGACACAAGCCTAGATGAGTTCTATTGGCCCTGCAGTCACTCGAGAGCAATCCCCAGCTTTCCTTCGCAACTCGAATGGAAGATTGGACTTCCCTGGGCCAACACAAGAGGCATCCTGAATTCCCCGTCGTAACTCGAGAATCCCGCTGCAACTCGAGAAAATCCACGTGGTTCCCCCGTCATCGCAAGATGAAGCCCTTTCCCGCTACAGTGTCTCAGGAGAAGTCCCACGTTAGGTATTGGAGGTCGAAACGGTACTTGGCACCCTTGATGCGACCCACAAAGTGCCCCGACATCCCGGTCTCCCTCGAGAGGAACACCGAGGTTTTCCCGCACCACTTCCTCTGAGCCCCTTCTACCCTCCTGATCTGGACAGGAGGGTCGACTCCCCTGCTTTGTCTGGAAGGGGTTCCCGGCCTTCCGGTCGCACCTCAGGATGAGGCCGGTCTCACGACGACATTCCAGACGTGGCCTCGTGGGTGGTTCCACATTCCGAAGGACCCCGATTTCCCGGTCCCCTCTTGATAAGAACCCGATGCCCGGACACCTCTTCGAACTCCACCCTGTGAATGAAGTCAACACGAAGGGGCAGTGACTCGCCCGTGCATCGTCGGGAAAAGACCCCCAGGTTCCAAATACCGCTCGACAAGTGGCCTGTCTCCCCGGGAACACCTCGAGAGGCAAGCGGAGTTCCATGCCTCAACCCAAGACGAGGCCTGACTCTCCTGTCCCAAGTCTGCAGGGACCTTGCGGTCGGAGTCTGAAGTCAGAGGAACCCTGAGGTTCCTGCCTCAACTGGAGATGAGGCCCTCTTCCAATGCACCAAACCCAGTGGAGTGCCGAGAGGCCCCTCCCACCTCCAGTTTCCCTGACTTCTCAGAGCCACCATGAGAAGCCCCCTGAGGTCACCTGCACAAGTCGAGGGACCCCAGGGTGTCCTGCCTCAACCCGAGAAAGACCTCGAGAGACCTTCTTCAACACGTCTCGAGGCCAGATTCCCCTACTATGACTTGAGAGTAAAGACGCGCTCCCCCTCGCCATTCGCATGGAGACCCGACTTCCTTGCCGCCCCACGAGAGGCTCACTGACCTCGCCGTCGTACCTCGCGAGAAACCGCACACTGGGGCCGCCGCTCGAGAACAACCCCGAGCCTCCCCCGTCGTCGCGACTTGAGGGCCTTCGTCTCCTGTATGGCCTAGAGACCAGTCTCTCGACCTCTCTCCAAACGCCTCAGGAGGCTTGACTCCCTTTAGTCCACCCAGTGAGCTCCAAGAGATACCCGTCGCGACTCAAGAGCAGAGCGGGGTTCTTTGCTCCCACTCGAGATGGATGCCTGTCTCCCCGGGTGCGTCTGGAATGCAACCCCGAGATCCCTTTCGCCCCTGGAGAGGAACATTGGCTTCTGGACACAAGCCTAGATGAGTTCTATTGGCCCTGCAGTCACTCGAGAGCAATCCCCAGCTTTCCTTCGCAACTCGAATGGAAGATTGGACTTCCCTGGGCCAACACAAGAGGCATCCTGAATTCCCCGTCGTAACTCGAGAATCCCGCTGCAACTCGAGAAAATCCACGTGGTTCCCCCGTCATCGCAAGATGAAGCCCTTTCCCGCTACAGTGTCTCAGGAGAAGTCCCACGTTAGGTATTGGAGGTCGAAACGGTACTTGGCACCCTTGATGCGACCCACAAAGTGCCCCGACATCCCGGTCTCCCTCGAGAGGAACACCGAGGTTTTCCCGCACCACTTCCTCTGAGCCCCTTCTACCCTCCTGATCTGGACAGGAGGGTCGACTCCCCTGCTTTGTCTGGAAGGGGTTCCCGGCCTTCCGGTCGCACCTCAGGATGAGGCCGGTCTCACGACGACATTCCAGACGTGGCCTCGTGGGTGGTTCCACATTCCGAAGGACCCCGATTTCCCGGTCCCCTCTTGATAAGAACCCGATGCCCGGACACCTCTTCGAACTCCACCCTGTGAATGAAGTCAACACGAAGGGGCAGTGACTCGCCCGTGCATCGTCGGGAAAAGACCCCCAGGTTCCAAATACCGCTCGACAAGTGGCCTGTCTCCCCGGGAACACCTCGAGAGGCAAGCGGAGTTCCATGCCTCAACCCAAGACGAGGCCTGACTCTCCTGTCCCAAGTCTGCAGGGACCTTGCGGTCGGAGTCTGAAGTCAGAGGAACCCTGAGGTTCCTGCCTCAACTGGAGATGAGGCCCTCTTCCAATGCACCAAACCCAGTGGAGTGCCGAGAGGCCCCTCCCACCTCCAGTTTCCCTGACTTCTCAGAGCCACCATGAGAAGCCCCCTGAGGTCACCTGCACAAGTCGAGGGACCCCAGGGTGTCCTGCCTCAACCCGAGAAAGACCTCGAGAGACCTTCTTCAACACGTCTCGAGGCCAGATTCCCCTACTATGACTTGAGAGTAAAGACGCGCTCCCCCTCGCCATTCGCATGGAGACCCGACTTCCTTGCCGCCCCACGAGAGGCTCACTGACCTCGCCGTCGTACCTCGCGAGAAACCGCACACTGGGGCCGCCGCTCGAGAACAACCCCGAGCCTCCCCCGTCGTCGCGACTTGAGGGCCTTCGTCTCCTGTATGGCCTAGAGACCAGTCTCTCGACCTCTCTCCAAACGCCTCAGGAGGCTTGACTCCCTTTAGTCCACCCAGTGAGCTCCAAGAGATACCCGTCGCGACTCAAGAGCAGAGCGGGGTTCTTTGCTCCCACTCGAGATGGATGCCTGTCTCCCCGGGTGCGTCTGGAATGCAACCCCGAGATCCCTTTCGCCCCTGGAGAGGAACATTGGCTTCTGGACACAAGCCTAGATGAGTTCTATTGGCCCTGCAGTCACTCGAGAGCAATCCCCAGCTTTCCTTCGCAACTCGAATGGAAGATTGGACTTCCCTGGGCCAACACAAGAGGCATCCTGAATTCCCCGTCGTAACTCGAGAATCCCGCTGCAACTCGAGAAAATCCACGTGGTTCCCCCGTCATCGCAAGATGAAGCCCTTTCCCGCTACAGTGTCTCAGGAGAAGTCCCACGTTAGGTATTGGAGGTCGAAACGGTACTTGGCACCCTTGATGCGACCCACAAAGTGCCCCGACATCCCGGTCTCCCTCGAGAGGAACACCGAGGTTTTCCCGCACCACTTCCTCTGAGCCCCTTCTACCCTCCTGATCTGGACAGGAGGGTCGACTCCCCTGCTTTGTCTGGAAGGGGTTCCCGGCCTTCCGGTCGCACCTCAGGATGAGGCCGGTCTCACGACGACATTCCAGACGTGGCCTCGTGGGTGGTTCCACATTCCGAAGGACCCCGATTTCCCGGTCCCCTCTTGATAAGAACCCGATGCCCGGACACCTCTTCGAACTCCACCCTGTGAATGAAGTCAACACGAAGGGGCAGTGACTCGCCCGTGCATCGTCGGGAAAAGACCCCCAGGTTCCAAATACCGCTCGACAAGTGGCCTGTCTCCCCGGGAACACCTCGAGAGGCAAGCGGAGTTCCATGCCTCAACCCAAGACGAGGCCTGACTCTCCTGTCCCAAGTCTGCAGGGACCTTGCGGTCGGAGTCTGAAGTCAGAGGAACCCTGAGGTTCCTGCCTCAACTGGAGATGAGGCCCTCTTCCAATGCACCAAACCCAGTGGAGTGCCGAGAGGCCCCTCCCACCTCCAGTTTCCCTGACTTCTCAGAGCCACCATGAGAAGCCCCCTGAGGTCACCTGCACAAGTCGAGGGACCCCAGGGTGTCCTGCCTCAACCCGAGAAAGACCTCGAGAGACCTTCTTCAACACGTCTCGAGGCCAGATTCCCCTACTATGACTTGAGAGTAAAGACGCGCTCCCCCTCGCCATTCGCATGGAGACCCGACTTCCTTGCCGCCCCACGAGAGGCTCACTGACCTCGCCGTCGTACCTCGCGAGAAACCGCACACTGGGGCCGCCGCTCGAGAACAACCCCGAGCCTCCCCCGTCGTCGCGACTTGAGGGCCTTCGTCTCCTGTATGGCCTAGAGACCAGTCTCTCGACCTCTCTCCAAACGCCTCAGGAGGCTTGACTCCCTTTAGTCCACCCAGTGAGCTCCAAGAGATACCCGTCGCGACTCAAGAGCAGAGCGGGGTTCTTTGCTCCCACTCGAGATGGATGCCTGTCTCCCCGGGTGCGTCTGGAATGCAACCCCGAGATCCCTTTCGCCCCTGGAGAGGAACATTGGCTTCTGGACACAAGCCTAGATGAGTTCTATTGGCCCTGCAGTCACTCGAGAGCAATCCCCAGCTTTCCTTCGCAACTCGAATGGAAGATTGGACTTCCCTGGGCCAACACAAGAGGCATCCTGAATTCCCCGTCGTAACTCGAGAATCCCGCTGCAACTCGAGAAAATCCACGTGGTTCCCCCGTCATCGCAAGATGAAGCCCTTTCCCGCTACAGTGTCTCAGGAGAAGTCCCACGTTAGGTATTGGAGGTCGAAACGGTACTTGGCACCCTTGATGCGACCCACAAAGTGCCCCGACATCCCGGTCTCCCTCGAGAGGAACACCGAGGTTTTCCCGCACCACTTCCTCTGAGCCCCTTCTACCCTCCTGATCTGGACAGGAGGGTCGACTCCCCTGCTTTGTCTGGAAGGGGTTCCCGGCCTTCCGGTCGCACCTCAGGATGAGGCCGGTCTCACGACGACATTCCAGACGTGGCCTCGTGGGTGGTTCCACATTCCGAAGGACCCCGATTTCCCGGTCCCCTCTTGATAAGAACCCGATGCCCGGACACCTCTTCGAACTCCACCCTGTGAATGAAGTCAACACGAAGGGGCAGTGACTCGCCCGTGCATCGTCGGGAAAAGACCCCCAGGTTCCAAATACCGCTCGACAAGTGGCCTGTCTCCCCGGGAACACCTCGAGAGGCAAGCGGAGTTCCATGCCTCAACCCAAGACGAGGCCTGACTCTCCTGTCCCAAGTCTGCAGGGACCTTGCGGTCGGAGTCTGAAGTCAGAGGAACCCTGAGGTTCCTGCCTCAACTGGAGATGAGGCCCTCTTCCAATGCACCAAACCCAGTGGAGTGCCGAGAGGCCCCTCCCACCTCCAGTTTCCCTGACTTCTCAGAGCCACCATGAGAAGCCCCCTGAGGTCACCTGCACAAGTCGAGGGACCCCAGGGTGTCCTGCCTCAACCCGAGAAAGACCTCGAGAGACCTTCTTCAACACGTCTCGAGGCCAGATTCCCCTACTATGACTTGAGAGTAAAGACGCGCTCCCCCTCGCCATTCGCATGGAGACCCGACTTCCTTGCCGCCCCACGAGAGGCTCACTGACCTCGCCGTCGTACCTCGCGAGAAACCGCACACTGGGGCCGCCGCTCGAGAACAACCCCGAGCCTCCCCCGTCGTCGCGACTTGAGGGCCTTCGTCTCCTGTATGGCCTAGAGACCAGTCTCTCGACCTCTCTCCAAACGCCTCAGGAGGCTTGACTCCCTTTAGTCCACCCAGTGAGCTCCAAGAGATACCCGTCGCGACTCAAGAGCAGAGCGGGGTTCTTTGCTCCCACTCGAGATGGATGCCTGTCTCCCCGGGTGCGTCTGGAATGCAACCCCGAGATCCCTTTCGCCCCTGGAGAGGAACATTGGCTTCTGGACACAAGCCTAGATGAGTTCTATTGGCCCTGCAGTCACTCGAGAGCAATCCCCAGCTTTCCTTCGCAACTCGAATGGAAGATTGGACTTCCCTGGGCCAACACAAGAGGCATCCTGAATTCCCCGTCGTAACTCGAGAATCCCGCTGCAACTCGAGAAAATCCACGTGGTTCCCCCGTCATCGCAAGATGAAGCCCTTTCCCGCTACAGTGTCTCAGGAGAAGTCCCACGTTAGGTATTGGAGGTCGAAACGGTACTTGGCACCCTTGATGCGACCCACAAAGTGCCCCGACATCCCGGTCTCCCTCGAGAGGAACACCGAGGTTTTCCCGCACCACTTCCTCTGAGCCCCTTCTACCCTCCTGATCTGGACAGGAGGGTCGACTCCCCTGCTTTGTCTGGAAGGGGTTCCCGGCCTTCCGGTCGCACCTCAGGATGAGGCCGGTCTCACGACGACATTCCAGACGTGGCCTCGTGGGTGGTTCCACATTCCGAAGGACCCCGATTTCCCGGTCCCCTCTTGATAAGAACCCGATGCCCGGACACCTCTTCGAACTCCACCCTGTGAATGAAGTCAACACGAAGGGGCAGTGACTCGCCCGTGCATCGTCGGGAAAAGACCCCCAGGTTCCAAATACCGCTCGACAAGTGGCCTGTCTCCCCGGGAACACCTCGAGAGGCAAGCGGAGTTCCATGCCTCAACCCAAGACGAGGCCTGACTCTCCTGTCCCAAGTCTGCAGGGACCTTGCGGTCGGAGTCTGAAG
Organism: Bos javanicus; assembly: GCF_032452875.1. Lineage (NCBI taxonomy): Eukaryota > Metazoa > Chordata > Mammalia > Artiodactyla > Bovidae > Bos > Bos javanicus. The sequence goes on from NW_026893955.1 coordinate 227,498, forward strand.
TCAGAGGAACCCTGAGGTTCCTGCCTCAACTGGAGATGAGGCCCTCTTCCAATGCACCAAACCCAGTGGAGTGCCGAGAGGCCCCTCCCACCTCCAGTTTCCCTGACTTCTCAGAGCCACCATGAGAAGCCCCCTGAGGTCACCTGCACAAGTCGAGGGACCCCAGGGTGTCCTGCCTCAACCCGAGAAAGACCTCGAGAGACCTTCTTCAACACGTCTCGAGGCCAGATTCCCCTACTATGACTTGAGAGTAAAGACGCGCTCCCCCTCGCCATTCGCATGGAGACCCGACTTCCTTGCCGCCCCACGAGAGGCTCACTGACCTCGCCGTCGTACCTCGCGAGAAACCGCACACTGGGGCCGCCGCTCGAGAACAACCCCGAGCCTCCCCCGTCGTCGCGACTTGAGGGCCTTCGTCTCCTGTATGGCCTAGAGACCAGTCTCTCGACCTCTCTCCAAACGCCTCAGGAGGCTTGACTCCCTTTAGTCCACCCAGTGAGCTCCAAGAGATACCCGTCGCGACTCAAGAGCAGAGCGGGGTTCTTTGCTCCCACTCGAGATGGATGCCTGTCTCCCCGGGTGCGTCTGGAATGCAACCCCGAGATCCCTTTCGCCCCTGGAGAGGAACATTGGCTTCTGGACACAAGCCTAGATGAGTTCTATTGGCCCTGCAGTCACTCGAGAGCAATCCCCAGCTTTCCTTCGCAACTCGAATGGAAGATTGGACTTCCCTGGGCCAACACAAGAGGCATCCTGAATTCCCCGTCGTAACTCGAGAATCCCGCTGCAACTCGAGAAAATCCACGTGGTTCCCCCGTCATCGCAAGATGAAGCCCTTTCCCGCTACAGTGTCTCAGGAGAAGTCCCACGTTAGGTATTGGAGGTCGAAACGGTACTTGGCACCCTTGATGCGACCCACAAAGTGCCCCGACATCCCGGTCTCCCTCGAGAGGAACACCGAGGTTTTCCCGCACCACTTCCTCTGAGCCCCTTCTACCCTCCTGATCTGGACAGGAGGGTCGACTCCCCTGCTTTGTCTGGAAGGGGTTCCCGGCCTTCCGGTCGCACCTCAGGATGAGGCCGGTCTCACGACGACATTCCAGACGTGGCCTCGTGGGTGGTTCCACATTCCGAAGGACCCCGATTTCCCGGTCCCCTCTTGATAAGAACCCGATGCCCGGACACCTCTTCGAACTCCACCCTGTGAATGAAGTCAACACGAAGGGGCAGTGACTCGCCCGTGCATCGTCGGGAAAAGACCCCCAGGTTCCAAATACCGCTCGACAAGTGGCCTGTCTCCCCGGGAACACCTCGAGAGGCAAGCGGAGTTCCATGCCTCAACCCAAGACGAGGCCTGACTCTCCTGTCCCAAGTCTGCAGGGACCTTGCGGTCGGAGTCTGAAGTCAGAGGAACCCTGAGGTTCCTGCCTCAACTGGAGATGAGGCCCTCTTCCAATGCACCAAACCCAGTGGAGTGCCGAGAGGCCCCTCCCACCTCCAGTTTCCCTGACTTCTCAGAGCCACCATGAGAAGCCCCCTGAGGTCACCTGCACAAGTCGAGGGACCCCAGGGTGTCCTGCCTCAACCCGAGAAAGACCTCGAGAGACCTTCTTCAACACGTCTCGAGGCCAGATTCCCCTACTATGACTTGAGAGTAAAGACGCGCTCCCCCTCGCCATTCGCATGGAGACCCGACTTCCTTGCCGCCCCACGAGAGGCTCACTGACCTCGCCGTCGTACCTCGCGAGAAACCGCACACTGGGGCCGCCGCTCGAGAACAACCCCGAGCCTCCCCCGTCGTCGCGACTTGAGGGCCTTCGTCTCCTGTATGGCCTAGAGACCAGTCTCTCGACCTCTCTCCAAACGCCTCAGGAGGCTTGACTCCCTTTAGTCCACCCAGTGAGCTCCAAGAGATACCCGTCGCGACTCAAGAGCAGAGCGGGGTTCTTTGCTCCCACTCGAGATGGATGCCTGTCTCCCCGGGTGCGTCTGGAATGCAACCCCGAGATCCCTTTCGCCCCTGGAGAGGAACATTGGCTTCTGGACACAAGCCTAGATGAGTTCTATTGGCCCTGCAGTCACTCGAGAGCAATCCCCAGCTTTCCTTCGCAACTCGAATGGAAGATTGGACTTCCCTGGGCCAACACAAGAGGCATCCTGAATTCCCCGTCGTAACTCGAGAATCCCGCTGCAACTCGAGAAAATCCACGTGGTTCCCCCGTCATCGCAAGATGAAGCCCTTTCCCGCTACAGTGTCTCAGGAGAAGTCCCACGTTAGGTATTGGAGGTCGAAACGGTACTTGGCACCCTTGATGCGACCCACAAAGTGCCCCGACATCCCGGTCTCCCTCGAGAGGAACACCGAGGTTTTCCCGCACCACTTCCTCTGAGCCCCTTCTACCCTCCTGATCTGGACAGGAGGGTCGACTCCCCTGCTTTGTCTGGAAGGGGTTCCCGGCCTTCCGGTCGCACCTCAGGATGAGGCCGGTCTCACGACGACATTCCAGACGTGGCCTCGTGGGTGGTTCCACATTCCGAAGGACCCCGATTTCCCGGTCCCCTCTTGATAAGAACCCGATGCCCGGACACCTCTTCGAACTCCACCCTGTGAATGAAGTCAACACGAAGGGGCAGTGACTCGCCCGTGCATCGTCGGGAAAAGACCCCCAGGTTCCAAATACCGCTCGACAAGTGGCCTGTCTCCCCGGGAACACCTCGAGAGGCAAGCGGAGTTCCATGCCTCAACCCAAGACGAGGCCTGACTCTCCTGTCCCAAGTCTGCAGGGACCTTGCGGTCGGAGTCTGAAGTCAGAGGAACCCTGAGGTTCCTGCCTCAACTGGAGATGAGGCCCTCTTCCAATGCACCAAACCCAGTGGAGTGCCGAGAGGCCCCTCCCACCTCCAGTTTCCCTGACTTCTCAGAGCCACCATGAGAAGCCCCCTGAGGTCACCTGCACAAGTCGAGGGACCCCAGGGTGTCCTGCCTCAACCCGAGAAAGACCTCGAGAGACCTTCTTCAACACGTCTCGAGGCCAGATTCCCCTACTATGACTTGAGAGTAAAGACGCGCTCCCCCTCGCCATTCGCATGGAGACCCGACTTCCTTGCCGCCCCACGAGAGGCTCACTGACCTCGCCGTCGTACCTCGCGAGAAACCGCACACTGGGGCCGCCGCTCGAGAACAACCCCGAGCCTCCCCCGTCGTCGCGACTTGAGGGCCTTCGTCTCCTGTATGGCCTAGAGACCAGTCTCTCGACCTCTCTCCAAACGCCTCAGGAGGCTTGACTCCCTTTAGTCCACCCAGTGAGCTCCAAGAGATACCCGTCGCGACTCAAGAGCAGAGCGGGGTTCTTTGCTCCCACTCGAGATGGATGCCTGTCTCCCCGGGTGCGTCTGGAATGCAACCCCGAGATCCCTTTCGCCCCTGGAGAGGAACATTGGCTTCTGGACACAAGCCTAGATGAGTTCTATTGGCCCTGCAGTCACTCGAGAGCAATCCCCAGCTTTCCTTCGCAACTCGAATGGAAGATTGGACTTCCCTGGGCCAACACAAGAGGCATCCTGAATTCCCCGTCGTAACTCGAGAATCCCGCTGCAACTCGAGAAAATCCACGTGGTTCCCCCGTCATCGCAAGATGAAGCCCTTTCCCGCTACAGTGTCTCAGGAGAAGTCCCACGTTAGGTATTGGAGGTCGAAACGGTACTTGGCACCCTTGATGCGACCCACAAAGTGCCCCGACATCCCGGTCTCCCTCGAGAGGAACACCGAGGTTTTCCCGCACCACTTCCTCTGAGCCCCTTCTACCCTCCTGATCTGGACAGGAGGGTCGACTCCCCTGCTTTGTCTGGAAGGGGTTCCCGGCCTTCCGGTCGCACCTCAGGATGAGGCCGGTCTCACGACGACATTCCAGACGTGGCCTCGTGGGTGGTTCCACATTCCGAAGGACCCCGATTTCCCGGTCCCCTCTTGATAAGAACCCGATGCCCGGACACCTCTTCGAACTCCACCCTGTGAATGAAGTCAACACGAAGGGGCAGTGACTCGCCCGTGCATCGTCGGGAAAAGACCCCCAGGTTCCAAATACCGCTCGACAAGTGGCCTGTCTCCCCGGGAACACCTCGAGAGGCAAGCGGAGTTCCATGCCTCAACCCAAGACGAGGCCTGACTCTCCTGTCCCAAGTCTGCAGGGACCTTGCGGTCGGAGTCTGAAGTCAGAGGAACCCTGAGGTTCCTGCCTCAACTGGAGATGAGGCCCTCTTCCAATGCACCAAACCCAGTGGAGTGCCGAGAGGCCCCTCCCACCTCCAGTTTCCCTGACTTCTCAGAGCCACCATGAGAAGCCCCCTGAGGTCACCTGCACAAGTCGAGGGACCCCAGGGTGTCCTGCCTCAACCCGAGAAAGACCTCGAGAGACCTTCTTCAACACGTCTCGAGGCCAGATTCCCCTACTATGACTTGAGAGTAAAGACGCGCTCCCCCTCGCCATTCGCATGGAGACCCGACTTCCTTGCCGCCCCACGAGAGGCTCACTGACCTCGCCGTCGTACCTCGCGAGAAACCGCACACTGGGGCCGCCGCTCGAGAACAACCCCGAGCCTCCCCCGTCGTCGCGACTTGAGGGCCTTCGTCTCCTGTATGGCCTAGAGACCAGTCTCTCGACCTCTCTCCAAACGCCTCAGGAGGCTTGACTCCCTTTAGTCCACCCAGTGAGCTCCAAGAGATACCCGTCGCGACTCAAGAGCAGAGCGGGGTTCTTTGCTCCCACTCGAGATGGATGCCTGTCTCCCCGGGTGCGTCTGGAATGCAACCCCGAGATCCCTTTCGCCCCTGGAGAGGAACATTGGCTTCTGGACACAAGCCTAGATGAGTTCTATTGGCCCTGCAGTCACTCGAGAGCAATCCCCAGCTTTCCTTCGCAACTCGAATGGAAGATTGGACTTCCCTGGGCCAACACAAGAGGCATCCTGAATTCCCCGTCGTAACTCGAGAATCCCGCTGCAACTCGAGAAAATCCACGTGGTTCCCCCGTCATCGCAAGATGAAGCCCTTTCCCGCTACAGTGTCTCAGGAGAAGTCCCACGTTAGGTATTGGAGGTCGAAACGGTACTTGGCACCCTTGATGCGACCCACAAAGTGCCCCGACATCCCGGTCTCCCTCGAGAGGAACACCGAGGTTTTCCCGCACCACTTCCTCTGAGCCCCTTCTACCCTCCTGATCTGGACAGGAGGGTCGACTCCCCTGCTTTGTCTGGAAGGGGTTCCCGGCCTTCCGGTCGCACCTCAGGATGAGGCCGGTCTCACGACGACATTCCAGACGTGGCCTCGTGGGTGGTTCCACATTCCGAAGGACCCCGATTTCCCGGTCCCCTCTTGATAAGAACCCGATGCCCGGACACCTCTTCGAACTCCACCCTGTGAATGAAGTCAACACGAAGGGGCAGTGACTCGCCCGTGCATCGTCGGGAAAAGACCCCCAGGTTCCAAATACCGCTCGACAAGTGGCCTGTCTCCCCGGGAACACCTCGAGAGGCAAGCGGAGTTCCATGCCTCAACCCAAGACGAGGCCTGACTCTCCTGTCCCAAGTCTGCAGGGACCTTGCGGTCGGAGTCTGAAGTCAGAGGAACCCTGAGGTTCCTGCCTCAACTGGAGATGAGGCCCTCTTCCAATGCACCAAACCCAGTGGAGTGCCGAGAGGCCCCTCCCACCTCCAGTTTCCCTGACTTCTCAGAGCCACCATGAGAAGCCCCCTGAGGTCACCTGCACAAGTCGAGGGACCCCAGGGTGTCCTGCCTCAACCCGAGAAAGACCTCGAGAGACCTTCTTCAACACGTCTCGAGGCCAGATTCCCCTACTATGACTTGAGAGTAAAGACGCGCTCCCCCTCGCCATTCGCATGGAGACCCGACTTCCTTGCCGCCCCACGAGAGGCTCACTGACCTCGCCGTCGTACCTCGCGAGAAACCGCACACTGGGGCCGCCGCTCGAGAACAACCCCGAGCCTCCCCCGTCGTCGCGACTTGAGGGCCTTCGTCTCCTGTATGGCCTAGAGACCAGTCTCTCGACCTCTCTCCAAACGCCTCAGGAGGCTTGACTCCCTTTAGTCCACCCAGTGAGCTCCAAGAGATACCCGTCGCGACTCAAGAGCAGAGCGGGGTTCTTTGCTCCCACTCGAGATGGATGCCTGTCTCCCCGGGTGCGTCTGGAATGCAACCCCGAGATCCCTTTCGCCCCTGGAGAGGAACATTGGCTTCTGGACACAAGCCTAGATGAGTTCTATTGGCCCTGCAGTCACTCGAGAGCAATCCCCAGCTTTCCTTCGCAACTCGAATGGAAGATTGGACTTCCCTGGGCCAACACAAGAGGCATCCTGAATTCCCCGTCGTAACTCGAGAATCCCGCTGCAACTCGAGAAAATCCACGTGGTTCCCCCGTCATCGCAAGATGAAGCCCTTTCCCGCTACAGTGTCTCAGGAGAAGTCCCACGTTAGGTATTGGAGGTCGAAACGGTACTTGGCACCCTTGATGCGACCCACAAAGTGCCCCGACATCCCGGTCTCCCTCGAGAGGAACACCGAGGTTTTCCCGCACCACTTCCTCTGAGCCCCTTCTACCCTCCTGATCTGGACAGGAGGGTCGACTCCCCTGCTTTGTCTGGAAGGGGTTCCCGGCCTTCCGGTCGCACCTCAGGATGAGGCCGGTCTCACGACGACATTCCAGACGTGGCCTCGTGGGTGGTTCCACATTCCGAAGGACCCCGATTTCCCGGTCCCCTCTTGATAAGAACCCGATGCCCGGACACCTCTTCGAACTCCACCCTGTGAATGAAGTCAACACGAAGGGGCAGTGACTCGCCCGTGCATCGTCGGGAAAAGACCCCCAGGTTCCAAATACCGCTCGACAAGTGGCCTGTCTCCCCGGGAACACCTCGAGAGGCAAGCGGAGTTCCATGCCTCAACCCAAGACGAGGCCTGACTCTCCTGTCCCAAGTCTGCAGGGACCTTGCGGTCGGAGTCTGAAGTCAGAGGAACCCTGAGGTTCCTGCCTCAACTGGAGATGAGGCCCTCTTCCAATGCACCAAACCCAGTGGAGTGCCGAGAGGCCCCTCCCACCTCCAGTTTCCCTGACTTCTCAGAGCCACCATGAGAAGCCCCCTGAGGTCACCTGCACAAGTCGAGGGACCCCAGGGTGTCCTGCCTCAACCCGAGAAAGACCTCGAGAGACCTTCTTCAACACGTCTCGAGGCCAGATTCCCCTACTATGACTTGAGAGTAAAGACGCGCTCCCCCTCGCCATTCGCATGGAGACCCGACTTCCTTGCCGCCCCACGAGAGGCTCACTGACCTCGCCGTCGTACCTCGCGAGAAACCGCACACTGGGGCCGCCGCTCGAGAACAACCCCGAGCCTCCCCCGTCGTCGCGACTTGAGGGCCTTCGTCTCCTGTATGGCCTAGAGACCAGTCTCTCGACCTCTCTCCAAACGCCTCAGGAGGCTTGACTCCCTTTAGTCCACCCAGTGAGCTCCAAGAGATACCCGTCGCGACTCAAGAGCAGAGCGGGGTTCTTTGCTCCCACTCGAGATGGATGCCTGTCTCCCCGGGTGCGTCTGGAATGCAACCCCGAGATCCCTTTCGCCCCTGGAGAGGAACATTGGCTTCTGGACACAAGCCTAGATGAGTTCTATTGGCCCTGCAGTCACTCGAGAGCAATCCCCAGCTTTCCTTCGCAACTCGAATGGAAGATTGGACTTCCCTGGGCCAACACAAGAGGCATCCTGAATTCCCCGTCGTAACTCGAGAATCCCGCTGCAACTCGAGAAAATCCACGTGGTTCCCCCGTCATCGCAAGATGAAGCCCTTTCCCGCTACAGTGTCTCAGGAGAAGTCCCACGTTAGGTATTGGAGGTCGAAACGGTACTTGGCACCCTTGATGCGACCCACAAAGTGCCCCGACATCCCGGTCTCCCTCGAGAGGAACACCGAGGTTTTCCCGCACCACTTCCTCTGAGCCCCTTCTACCCTCCTGATCTGGACAGGAGGGTCGACTCCCCTGCTTTGTCTGGAAGGGGTTCCCGGCCTTCCGGTCGCACCTCAGGATGAGGCCGGTCTCACGACGACATTCCAGACGTGGCCTCGTGGGTGGTTCCACATTCCGAAGGACCCCGATTTCCCGGTCCCCTCTTGATAAGAACCCGATGCCCGGACACCTCTTCGAACTCCACCCTGTGAATGAAGTCAACACGAAGGGGCAGTGACTCGCCCGTGCATCGTCGGGAAAAGACCCCCAGGTTCCAAATACCGCTCGACAAGTGGCCTGTCTCCCCGGGAACACCTCGAGAGGCAAGCGGAGTTCCATGCCTCAACCCAAGACGAGGCCTGACTCTCCTGTCCCAAGTCTGCAGGGACCTTGCGGTCGGAGTCTGAAGTCAGAGGAACCCTGAGGTTCCTGCCTCAACTGGAGATGAGGCCCTCTTCCAATGCACCAAACCCAGTGGAGTGCCGAGAGGCCCCTCCCACCTCCAGTTTCCCTGACTTCTCAGAGCCACCATGAGAAGCCCCCTGAGGTCACCTGCACAAGTCGAGGGACCCCAGGGTGTCCTGCCTCAACCCGAGAAAGACCTCGAGAGACCTTCTTCAACACGTCTCGAGGCCAGATTCCCCTACTATGACTTGAGAGTAAAGACGCGCTCCCCCTCGCCATTCGCATGGAGACCCGACTTCCTTGCCGCCCCACGAGAGGCTCACTGACCTCGCCGTCGTACCTCGCGAGAAACCGCACACTGGGGCCGCCGCTCGAGAACAACCCCGAGCCTCCCCCGTCGTCGCGACTTGAGGGCCTTCGTCTCCTGTATGGCCTAGAGACCAGTCTCTCGACCTCTCTCCAAACGCCTCAGGAGGCTTGACTCCCTTTAGTCCACCCAGTGAGCTCCAAGAGATACCCGTCGCGACTCAAGAGCAGAGCGGGGTTCTTTGCTCCCACTCGAGATGGATGCCTGTCTCCCCGGGTGCGTCTGGAATGCAACCCCGAGATCCCTTTCGCCCCTGGAGAGGAACATTGGCTTCTGGACACAAGCCTAGATGAGTTCTATTGGCCCTGCAGTCACTCGAGAGCAATCCCCAGCTTTCCTTCGCAACTCGAATGGAAGATTGGACTTCCCTGGGCCAACACAAGAGGCATCCTGAATTCCCCGTCGTAACTCGAGAATCCCGCTGCAACTCGAGAAAATCCACGTGGTTCCCCCGTCATCGCAAGATGAAGCCCTTTCCCGCTACAGTGTCTCAGGAGAAGTCCCACGTTAGGTATTGGAGGTCGAAACGGTACTTGGCACCCTTGATGCGACCCACAAAGTGCCCCGACATCCCGGTCTCCCTCGAGAGGAACACCGAGGTTTTCCCGCACCACTTCCTCTGAGCCCCTTCTACCCTCCTGATCTGGACAGGAGGGTCGACTCCCCTGCTTTGTCTGGAAGGGGTTCCCGGCCTTCCGGTCGCACCTCAGGATGAGGCCGGTCTCACGACGACATTCCAGACGTGGCCTCGTGGGTGGTTCCACATTCCGAAGGACCCCGATTTCCCGGTCCCCTCTTGATAAGAACCCGATGCCCGGACACCTCTTCGAACTCCACCCTGTGAATGAAGTCAACACGAAGGGGCAGTGACTCGCCCGTGCATCGTCGGGAAAAGACCCCCAGGTTCCAAATACCGCTCGACAAGTGGCCTGTCTCCCCGGGAACACCTCGAGAGGCAAGCGGAGTTCCATGCCTCAACCCAAGACGAGGCCTGACTCTCCTGTCCCAAGTCTGCAGGGACCTTGCGGTCGGAGTCTGAAGTCAGAGGAACCCTGAGGTTCCTGCCTCAACTGGAGATGAGGCCCTCTTCCAATGCACCAAACCCAGTGGAGTGCCGAGAGGCCCCTCCCACCTCCAGTTTCCCTGACTTCTCAGAGCCACCATGAGAAGCCCCCTGAGGTCACCTGCACAAGTCGAGGGACCCCAGGGTGTCCTGCCTCAACCCGAGAAAGACCTCGAGAGACCTTCTTCAACACGTCTCGAGGCCAGATTCCCCTACTATGACTTGAGAGTAAAGACGCGCTCCCCCTCGCCATTCGCATGGAGACCCGACTTCCTTGCCGCCCCACGAGAGGCTCACTGACCTCGCCGTCGTACCTCGCGAGAAACCGCACACTGGGGCCGCCGCTCGAGAACAACCCCGAGCCTCCCCCGTCGTCGCGACTTGAGGGCCTTCGTCTCCTGTATGGCCTAGAGACCAGTCTCTCGACCTCTCTCCAAACGCCTCAGGAGGCTTGACTCCCTTTAGTCCACCCAGTGAGCTCCAAGAGATACCCGTCGCGACTCAAGAGCAGAGCGGGGTTCTTTGCTCCCACTCGAGATGGATGCCTGTCTCCCCGGGTGCGTCTGGAATGCAACCCCGAGATCCCTTTCGCCCCTGGAGAGGAACATTGGCTTCTGGACACAAGCCTAGATGAGTTCTATTGGCCCTGCAGTCACTCGAGAGCAATCCCCAGCTTTCCTTCGCAACTCGAATGGAAGATTGGACTTCCCTGGGCCAACACAAGAGGCATCCTGAATTCCCCGTCGTAACTCGAGAATCCCGCTGCAACTCGAGAAAATCCACGTGGTTCCCCCGTCATCGCAAGATGAAGCCCTTTCCCGCTACAGTGTCTCAGGAGAAGTCCCACGTTAGGTATTGGAGGTCGAAACGGTACTTGGCACCCTTGATGCGACCCACAAAGTGCCCCGACATCCCGGTCTCCCTCGAGAGGAACACCGAGGTTTTCCCGCACCACTTCCTCTGAGCCCCTTCTACCCTCCTGATCTGGACAGGAGGGTCGACTCCCCTGCTTTGTCTGGAAGGGGTTCCCGGCCTTCCGGTCGCACCTCAGGATGAGGCCGGTCTCACGACGACATTCCAGACGTGGCCTCGTGGGTGGTTCCACATTCCGAAGGACCCCGATTTCCCGGTCCCCTCTTGATAAGAACCCGATGCCCGGACACCTCTTCGAACTCCACCCTGTGAATGAAGTCAACACGAAGGGGCAGTGACTCGCCCGTGCATCGTCGGGAAAAGACCCCCAGGTTCCAAATACCGCTCGACAAGTGGCCTGTCTCCCCGGGAACACCTCGAGAGGCAAGCGGAGTTCCATGCCTCAACCCAAGACGAGGCCTGACTCTCCTGTCCCAAGTCTGCAGGGACCTTGCGGTCGGAGTCTGAAGTCAGAGGAACCCTGAGGTTCCTGCCTCAACTGGAGATGAGGCCCTCTTCCAATGCACCAAACCCAGTGGAGTGCCGAGAGGCCCCTCCCACCTCCAGTTTCCCTGACTTCTCAGAGCCACCATGAGAAGCCCCCTGAGGTCACCTGCACAAGTCGAGGGACCCCAGGGTGTCCTGCCTCAACCCGAGAAAGACCTCGAGAGACCTTCTTCAACACGTCTCGAGGCCAGATTCCCCTACTATGACTTGAGAGTAAAGACGCGCTCCCCCTCGCCATTCGCATGGAGACCCGACTTCCTTGCCGCCCCACGAGAGGCTCACTGACCTCGCCGTCGTACCTCGCGAGAAACCGCACACTGGGGCCGCCGCTCGAGAACAACCCCGAGCCTCCCCCGTCGTCGCGACTTGAGGGCCTTCGTCTCCTGTATGGCCTAGAGACCAGTCTCTCGACCTCTCTCCAAACGCCTCAGGAGGCTTGACTCCCTTTAGTCCACCCAGTGAGCTCCAAGAGATACCCGTCGCGACTCAAGAGCAGAGCGGGGTTCTTTGCTCCCACTCGAGATGGATGCCTGTCTCCCCGGGTGCGTCTGGAATGCAACCCCGAGATCCCTTTCGCCCCTGGAGAGGAACATTGGCTTCTGGACACAAGCCTAGATGAGTTCTATTGGCCCTGCAGTCACTCGAGAGCAATCCCCAGCTTTCCTTCGCAACTCGAATGGAAGATTGGACTTCCCTGGGCCAACACAAGAGGCATCCTGAATTCCCCGTCGTAACTCGAGAATCCCGCTGCAACTCGAGAAAATCCACGTGGTTCCCCCGTCATCGCAAGATGAAGCCCTTTCCCGCTACAGTGTCTCAGGAGAAGTCCCACGTTAGGTATTGGAGGTCGAAACGGTACTTGGCACCCTTGATGCGACCCACAAAGTGCCCCGACATCCCGGTCTCCCTCGAGAGGAACACCGAGGTTTTCCCGCACCACTTCCTCTGAGCCCCTTCTACCCTCCTGATCTGGACAGGAGGGTCGACTCCCCTGCTTTGTCTGGAAGGGGTTCCCGGCCTTCCGGTCGCACCTCAGGATGAGGCCGGTCTCACGACGACATTCCAGACGTGGCCTCGTGGGTGGTTCCACATTCCGAAGGACCCCGATTTCCCGGTCCCCTCTTGATAAGAACCCGATGCCCGGACACCTCTTCGAACTCCACCCTGTGAATGAAGTCAACACGAAGGGGCAGTGACTCGCCCGTGCATCGTCGGGAAAAGACCCCCAGGTTCCAAATACCGCTCGACAAGTGGCCTGTCTCCCCGGGAACACCTCGAGAGGCAAGCGGAGTTCCATGCCTCAACCCAAGACGAGGCCTGACTCTCCTGTCCCAAGTCTGCAGGGACCTTGCGGTCGGAGTCTGAAGTCAGAGGAACCCTGAGGTTCCTGCCTCAACTGGAGATGAGGCCCTCTTCCAATGCACCAAACCCAGTGGAGTGCCGAGAGGCCCCTCCCACCTCCAGTTTCCCTGACTTCTCAGAGCCACCATGAGAAGCCCCCTGAGGTCACCTGCACAAGTCGAGGGACCCCAGGGTGTCCTGCCTCAACCCGAGAAAGACCTCGAGAGACCTTCTTCAACACGTCTCGAGGCCAGATTCCCCTACTATGACTTGAGAGTAAAGACGCGCTCCCCCTCGCCATTCGCATGGAGACCCGACTTCCTTGCCGCCCCACGAGAGGCTCACTGACCTCGCCGTCGTACCTCGCGAGAAACCGCACACTGGGGCCGCCGCTCGAGAACAACCCCGAGCCTCCCCCGTCGTCGCGACTTGAGGGCCTTCGTCTCCTGTATGGCCTAGAGACCAGTCTCTCGACCTCTCTCCAAACGCCTCAGGAGGCTTGACTCCCTTTAGTCCACCCAGTGAGCTCCAAGAGATACCCGTCGCGACTCAAGAGCAGAGCGGGGTTCTTTGCTCCCACTCGAGATGGATGCCTGTCTCCCCGGGTGCGTCTGGAATGCAACCCCGAGATCCCTTTCGCCCCTGGAGAGGAACATTGGCTTCTGGACACAAGCCTAGATGAGTTCTATTGGCCCTGCAGTCACTCGAGAGCAATCCCCAGCTTTCCTTCGCAACTCGAATGGAAGATTGGACTTCCCTGGGCCAACACAAGAGGCATCCTGAATTCCCCGTCGTAACTCGAGAATCCCGCTGCAACTCGAGAAAATCCACGTGGTTCCCCCGTCATCGCAAGATGAAGCCCTTTCCCGCTACAGTGTCTCAGGAGAAGTCCCACGTTAGGTATTGGAGGTCGAAACGGTACTTGGCACCCTTGATGCGACCCACAAAGTGCCCCGACATCCCGGTCTCCCTCGAGAGGAACACCGAGGTTTTCCCGCACCACTTCCTCTGAGCCCCTTCTACCCTCCTGATCTGGACAGGAGGGTCGACTCCCCTGCTTTGTCTGGAAGGGGTTCCCGGCCTTCCGGTCGCACCTCAGGATGAGGCCGGTCTCACGACGACATTCCAGACGTGGCCTCGTGGGTGGTTCCACATTCCGAAGGACCCCGATTTCCCGGTCCCCTCTTGATAAGAACCCGATGCCCGGACACCTCTTCGAACTCCACCCTGTGAATGAAGTCAACACGAAGGGGCAGTGACTCGCCCGTGCATCGTCGGGAAAAGACCCCCAGGTTCCAAATACCGCTCGACAAGTGGCCTGTCTCCCCGGGAACACCTCGAGAGGCAAGCGGAGTTCCATGCCTCAACCCAAGACGAGGCCTGACTCTCCTGTCCCAAGTCTGCAGGGACCTTGCGGTCGGAGTCTGAAGTCAGAGGAACCCTGAGGTTCCTGCCTCAACTGGAGATGAGGCCCTCTTCCAATGCACCAAACCCAGTGGAGTGCCGAGAGGCCCCTCCCACCTCCAGTTTCCCTGACTTCTCAGAGCCACCATGAGAAGCCCCCTGAGGTCACCTGCACAAGTCGAGGGACCCCAGGGTGTCCTGCCTCAACCCGAGAAAGACCTCGAGAGACCTTCTTCAACACGTCTCGAGGCCAGATTCCCCTACTATGACTTGAGAGTAAAGACGCGCTCCCCCTCGCCATTCGCATGGAGACCCGACTTCCTTGCCGCCCCACGAGAGGCTCACTGACCTCGCCGTCGTACCTCGCGAGAAACCGCACACTGGGGCCGCCGCTCGAGAACAACCCCGAGCCTCCCCCGTCGTCGCGACTTGAGGGCCTTCGTCTCCTGTATGGCCTAGAGACCAGTCTCTCGACCTCTCTCCAAACGCCTCAGGAGGCTTGACTCCCTTTAGTCCACCCAGTGAGCTCCAAGAGATACCCGTCGCGACTCAAGAGCAGAGCGGGGTTCTTTGCTCCCACTCGAGATGGATGCCTGTCTCCCCGGGTGCGTCTGGAATGCAACCCCGAGATCCCTTTCGCCCCTGGAGAGGAACATTGGCTTCTGGACACAAGCCTAGATGAGTTCTATTGGCCCTGCAGTCACTCGAGAGCAATCCCCAGCTTTCCTTCGCAACTCGAATGGAAGATTGGACTTCCCTGGGCCAACACAAGAGGCATCCTGAATTCCCCGTCGTAACTCGAGAATCCCGCTGCAACTCGAGAAAATCCACGTGGTTCCCCCGTCATCGCAAGATGAAGCCCTTTCCCGCTACAGTGTCTCAGGAGAAGTCCCACGTTAGGTATTGGAGGTCGAAACGGTACTTGGCACCCTTGATGCGACCCACAAAGTGCCCCGACATCCCGGTCTCCCTCGAGAGGAACACCGAGGTTTTCCCGCACCACTTCCTCTGAGCCCCTTCTACCCTCCTGATCTGGACAGGAGGGTCGACTCCCCTGCTTTGTCTGGAAGGGGTTCCCGGCCTTCCGGTCGCACCTCAGGATGAGGCCGGTCTCACGACGACATTCCAGACGTGGCCTCGTGGGTGGTTCCACATTCCGAAGGACCCCGATTTCCCGGTCCCCTCTTGATAAGAACCCGATGCCCGGACACCTCTTCGAACTCCACCCTGTGAATGAAGTCAACACGAAGGGGCAGTGACTCGCCCGTGCATCGTCGGGAAAAGACCCCCAGGTTCCAAATACCGCTCGACAAGTGGCCTGTCTCCCCGGGAACACCTCGAGAGGCAAGCGGAGTTCCATGCCTCAACCCAAGACGAGGCCTGACTCTCCTGTCCCAAGTCTGCAGGGACCTTGCGGTCGGAGTCTGAAGTCAGAGGAACCCTGAGGTTCCTGCCTCAACTGGAGATGAGGCCCTCTTCCAATGCACCAAACCCAGTGGAGTGCCGAGAGGCCCCTCCCACCTCCAGTTTCCCTGACTTCTCAGAGCCACCATGAGAAGCCCCCTGAGGTCACCTGCACAAGTCGAGGGACCCCAGGGTGTCCTGCCTCAACCCGAGAAAGACCTCGAGAGACCTTCTTCAACACGTCTCGAGGCCAGATTCCCCTACTATGACTTGAGAGTAAAGACGCGCTCCCCCTCGCCATTCGCATGGAGACCCGACTTCCTTGCCGCCCCACGAGAGGCTCACTGACCTCGCCGTCGTACCTCGCGAGAAACCGCACACTGGGGCCGCCGCTCGAGAACAACCCCGAGCCTCCCCCGTCGTCGCGACTTGAGGGCCTTCGTCTCCTGTATGGCCTAGAGACCAGTCTCTCGACCTCTCTCCAAACGCCTCAGGAGGCTTGACTCCCTTTAGTCCACCCAGTGAGCTCCAAGAGATACCCGTCGCGACTCAAGAGCAGAGCGGGGTTCTTTGCTCCCACTCGAGATGGATGCCTGTCTCCCCGGGTGCGTCTGGAATGCAACCCCGAGATCCCTTTCGCCCCTGGAGAGGAACATTGGCTTCTGGACACAAGCCTAGATGAGTTCTATTGGCCCTGCAGTCACTCGAGAGCAATCCCCAGCTTTCCTTCGCAACTCGAATGGAAGATTGGACTTCCCTGGGCCAACACAAGAGGCATCCTGAATTCCCCGTCGTAACTCGAGAATCCCGCTGCAACTCGAGAAAATCCACGTGGTTCCCCCGTCATCGCAAGATGAAGCCCTTTCCCGCTACAGTGTCTCAGGAGAAGTCCCACGTTAGGTATTGGAGGTCGAAACGGTACTTGGCACCCTTGATGCGACCCACAAAGTGCCCCGACATCCCGGTCTCCCTCGAGAGGAACACCGAGGTTTTCCCGCACCACTTCCTCTGAGCCCCTTCTACCCTCCTGATCTGGACAGGAGGGTCGACTCCCCTGCTTTGTCTGGAAGGGGTTCCCGGCCTTCCGGTCGCACCTCAGGATGAGGCCGGTCTCACGACGACATTCCAGACGTGGCCTCGTGGGTGGTTCCACATTCCGAAGGACCCCGATTTCCCGGTCCCCTCTTGATAAGAACCCGATGCCCGGACACCTCTTCGAACTCCACCCTGTGAATGAAGTCAACACGAAGGGGCAGTGACTCGCCCGTGCATCGTCGGGAAAAGACCCCCAGGTTCCAAATACCGCTCGACAAGTGGCCTGTCTCCCCGGGAACACCTCGAGAGGCAAGCGGAGTTCCATGCCTCAACCCAAGACGAGGCCTGACTCTCCTGTCCCAAGTCTGCAGGGACCTTGCGGTCGGAGTCTGAAGTCAGAGGAACCCTGAGGTTCCTGCCTCAACTGGAGATGAGGCCCTCTTCCAATGCACCAAACCCAGTGGAGTGCCGAGAGGCCCCTCCCACCTCCAGTTTCCCTGACTTCTCAGAGCCACCATGAGAAGCCCCCTGAGGTCACCTGCACAAGTCGAGGGACCCCAGGGTGTCCTGCCTCAACCCGAGAAAGACCTCGAGAGACCTTCTTCAACACGTCTCGAGGCCAGATTCCCCTACTATGACTTGAGAGTAAAGACGCGCTCCCCCTCGCCATTCGCATGGAGACCCGACTTCCTTGCCGCCCCACGAGAGGCTCACTGACCTCGCCGTCGTACCTCGCGAGAAACCGCACACTGGGGCCGCCGCTCGAGAACAACCCCGAGCCTCCCCCGTCGTCGCGACTTGAGGGCCTTCGTCTCCTGTATGGCCTAGAGACCAGTCTCTCGACCTCTCTCCAAACGCCTCAGGAGGCTTGACTCCCTTTAGTCCACCCAGTGAGCTCCAAGAGATACCCGTCGCGACTCAAGAGCAGAGCGGGGTTCTTTGCTCCCACTCGAGATGGATGCCTGTCTCCCCGGGTGCGTCTGGAATGCAACCCCGAGATCCCTTTCGCCCCTGGAGAGGAACATTGGCTTCTGGACACAAGCCTAGATGAGTTCTATTGGCCCTGCAGTCACTCGAGAGCAATCCCCAGCTTTCCTTCGCAACTCGAATGGAAGATTGGACTTCCCTGGGCCAACACAAGAGGCATCCTGAATTCCCCGTCGTAACTCGAGAATCCCGCTGCAACTCGAGAAAATCCACGTGGTTCCCCCGTCATCGCAAGATGAAGCCCTTTCCCGCTACAGTGTCTCAGGAGAAGTCCCACGTTAGGTATTGGAGGTCGAAACGGTACTTGGCACCCTTGATGCGACCCACAAAGTGCCCCGACATCCCGGTCTCCCTCGAGAGGAACACCGAGGTTTTCCCGCACCACTTCCTCTGAGCCCCTTCTACCCTCCTGATCTGGACAGGAGGGTCGACTCCCCTGCTTTGTCTGGAAGGGGTTCCCGGCCTTCCGGTCGCACCTCAGGATGAGGCCGGTCTCACGACGACATTCCAGACGTGGCCTCGTGGGTGGTTCCACATTCCGAAGGACCCCGATTTCCCGGTCCCCTCTTGATAAGAACCCGATGCCCGGACACCTCTTCGAACTCCACCCTGTGAATGAAGTCAACACGAAGGGGCAGTGACTCGCCCGTGCATCGTCGGGAAAAGACCCCCAGGTTCCAAATACCGCTCGACAAGTGGCCTGTCTCCCCGGGAACACCTCGAGAGGCAAGCGGAGTTCCATGCCTCAACCCAAGACGAGGCCTGACTCTCCTGTCCCAAGTCTGCAGGGACCTTGCGGTCGGAGTCTGAAGTCAGAGGAACCCTGAGGTTCCTGCCTCAACTGGAGATGAGGCCCTCTTCCAATGCACCAAACCCAGTGGAGTGCCGAGAGGCCCCTCCCACCTCCAGTTTCCCTGACTTCTCAGAGCCACCATGAGAAGCCCCCTGAGGTCACCTGCACAAGTCGAGGGACCCCAGGGTGTCCTGCCTCAACCCGAGAAAGACCTCGAGAGACCTTCTTCAACACGTCTCGAGGCCAGATTCCCCTACTATGACTTGAGAGTAAAGACGCGCTCCCCCTCGCCATTCGCATGGAGACCCGACTTCCTTGCCGCCCCACGAGAGGCTCACTGACCTCGCCGTCGTACCTCGCGAGAAACCGCACACTGGGGCCGCCGCTCGAGAACAACCCCGAGCCTCCCCCGTCGTCGCGACTTGAGGGCCTTCGTCTCCTGTATGGCCTAGAGACCAGTCTCTCGACCTCTCTCCAAACGCCTCAGGAGGCTTGACTCCCTTTAGTCCACCCAGTGAGCTCCAAGAGATACCCGTCGCGACTCAAGAGCAGAGCGGGGTTCTTTGCTCCCACTCGAGATGGATGCCTGTCTCCCCGGGTGCGTCTGGAATGCAACCCCGAGATCCCTTTCGCCCCTGGAGAGGAACATTGGCTTCTGGACACAAGCCTAGATGAGTTCTATTGGCCCTGCAGTCACTCGAGAGCAATCCCCAGCTTTCCTTCGCAACTCGAATGGAAGATTGGACTTCCCTGGGCCAACACAAGAGGCATCCTGAATTCCCCGTCGTAACTCGAGAATCCCGCTGCAACTCGAGAAAATCCACGTGGTTCCCCCGTCATCGCAAGATGAAGCCCTTTCCCGCTACAGTGTCTCAGGAGAAGTCCCACGTTAGGTATTGGAGGTCGAAACGGTACTTGGCACCCTTGATGCGACCCACAAAGTGCCCCGACATCCCGGTCTCCCTCGAGAGGAACACCGAGGTTTTCCCGCACCACTTCCTCTGAGCCCCTTCTACCCTCCTGATCTGGACAGGAGGGTCGACTCCCCTGCTTTGTCTGGAAGGGGTTCCCGGCCTTCCGGTCGCACCTCAGGATGAGGCCGGTCTCACGACGACATTCCAGACGTGGCCTCGTGGGTGGTTCCACATTCCGAAGGACCCCGATTTCCCGGTCCCCTCTTGATAAGAACCCGATGCCCGGACACCTCTTCGAACTCCACCCTGTGAATGAAGTCAACACGAAGGGGCAGTGACTCGCCCGTGCATCGTCGGGAAAAGACCCCCAGGTTCCAAATACCGCTCGACAAGTGGCCTGTCTCCCCGGGAACACCTCGAGAGGCAAGCGGAGTTCCATGCCTCAACCCAAGACGAGGCCTGACTCTCCTGTCCCAAGTCTGCAGGGACCTTGCGGTCGGAGTCTGAAGTCAGAGGAACCCTGAGGTTCCTGCCTCAACTGGAGATGAGGCCCTCTTCCAATGCACCAAACCCAGTGGAGTGCCGAGAGGCCCCTCCCACCTCCAGTTTCCCTGACTTCTCAGAGCCACCATGAGAAGCCCCCTGAGGTCACCTGCACAAGTCGAGGGACCCCAGGGTGTCCTGCCTCAACCCGAGAAAGACCTCGAGAGACCTTCTTCAACACGTCTCGAGGCCAGATTCCCCTACTATGACTTGAGAGTAAAGACGCGCTCCCCCTCGCCATTCGCATGGAGACCCGACTTCCTTGCCGCCCCACGAGAGGCTCACTGACCTCGCCGTCGTACCTCGCGAGAAACCGCACACTGGGGCCGCCGCTCGAGAACAACCCCGAGCCTCCCCCGTCGTCGCGACTTGAGGGCCTTCGTCTCCTGTATGGCCTAGAGACCAGTCTCTCGACCTCTCTCCAAACGCCTCAGGAGGCTTGACTCCCTTTAGTCCACCCAGTGAGCTCCAAGAGATACCCGTCGCGACTCAAGAGCAGAGCGGGGTTCTTTGCTCCCACTCGAGATGGATGCCTGTCTCCCCGGGTGCGTCTGGAATGCAACCCCGAGATCCCTTTCGCCCCTGGAGAGGAACATTGGCTTCTGGACACAAGCCTAGATGAGTTCTATTGGCCCTGCAGTCACTCGAGAGCAATCCCCAGCTTTCCTTCGCAACTCGAATGGAAGATTGGACTTCCCTGGGCCAACACAAGAGGCATCCTGAATTCCCCGTCGTAACTCGAGAATCCCGCTGCAACTCGAGAAAATCCACGTGGTTCCCCCGTCATCGCAAGATGAAGCCCTTTCCCGCTACAGTGTCTCAGGAGAAGTCCCACGTTAGGTATTGGAGGTCGAAACGGTACTTGGCACCCTTGATGCGACCCACAAAGTGCCCCGACATCCCGGTCTCCCTCGAGAGGAACACCGAGGTTTTCCCGCACCACTTCCTCTGAGCCCCTTCTACCCTCCTGATCTGGACAGGAGGGTCGACTCCCCTGCTTTGTCTGGAAGGGGTTCCCGGCCTTCCGGTCGCACCTCAGGATGAGGCCGGTCTCACGACGACATTCCAGACGTGGCCTCGTGGGTGGTTCCACATTCCGAAGGACCCCGATTTCCCGGTCCCCTCTTGATAAGAACCCGATGCCCGGACACCTCTTCGAACTCCACCCTGTGAATGAAGTCAACACGAAGGGGCAGTGACTCGCCCGTGCATCGTCGGGAAAAGACCCCCAGGTTCCAAATACCGCTCGACAAGTGGCCTGTCTCCCCGGGAACACCTCGAGAGGCAAGCGGAGTTCCATGCCTCAACCCAAGACGAGGCCTGACTCTCCTGTCCCAAGTCTGCAGGGACCTTGCGGTCGGAGTCTGAAGTCAGAGGAACCCTGAGGTTCCTGCCTCAACTGGAGATGAGGCCCTCTTCCAATGCACCAAACCCAGTGGAGTGCCGAGAGGCCCCTCCCACCTCCAGTTTCCCTGACTTCTCAGAGCCACCATGAGAAGCCCCCTGAGGTCACCTGCACAAGTCGAGGGACCCCAGGGTGTCCTGCCTCAACCCGAGAAAGACCTCGAGAGACCTTCTTCAACACGTCTCGAGGCCAGATTCCCCTACTATGACTTGAGAGTAAAGACGCGCTCCCCCTCGCCATTCGCATGGAGACCCGACTTCCTTGCCGCCCCACGAGAGGCTCACTGACCTCGCCGTCGTACCTCGCGAGAAACCGCACACTGGGGCCGCCGCTCGAGAACAACCCCGAGCCTCCCCCGTCGTCGCGACTTGAGGGCCTTCGTCTCCTGTATGGCCTAGAGACCAGTCTCTCGACCTCTCTCCAAACGCCTCAGGAGGCTTGACTCCCTTTAGTCCACCCAGTGAGCTCCAAGAGATACCCGTCGCGACTCAAGAGCAGAGCGGGGTTCTTTGCTCCCACTCGAGATGGATGCCTGTCTCCCCGGGTGCGTCTGGAATGCAACCCCGAGATCCCTTTCGCCCCTGGAGAGGAACATTGGCTTCTGGACACAAGCCTAGATGAGTTCTATTGGCCCTGCAGTCACTCGAGAGCAATCCCCAGCTTTCCTTCGCAACTCGAATGGAAGATTGGACTTCCCTGGGCCAACACAAGAGGCATCCTGAATTCCCCGTCGTAACTCGAGAATCCCGCTGCAACTCGAGAAAATCCACGTGGTTCCCCCGTCATCGCAAGATGAAGCCCTTTCCCGCTACAGTGTCTCAGGAGAAGTCCCACGTTAGGTATTGGAGGTCGAAACGGTACTTGGCACCCTTGATGCGACCCACAAAGTGCCCCGACATCCCGGTCTCCCTCGAGAGGAACACCGAGGTTTTCCCGCACCACTTCCTCTGAGCCCCTTCTACCCTCCTGATCTGGACAGGAGGGTCGACTCCCCTGCTTTGTCTGGAAGGGGTTCCCGGCCTTCCGGTCGCACCTCAGGATGAGGCCGGTCTCACGACGACATTCCAGACGTGGCCTCGTGGGTGGTTCCACATTCCGAAGGACCCCGATTTCCCGGTCCCCTCTTGATAAGAACCCGATGCCCGGACACCTCTTCGAACTCCACCCTGTGAATGAAGTCAACACGAAGGGGCAGTGACTCGCCCGTGCATCGTCGGGAAAAGACCCCCAGGTTCCAAATACCGCTCGACAAGTGGCCTGTCTCCCCGGGAACACCTCGAGAGGCAAGCGGAGTTCCATGCCTCAACCCAAGACGAGGCCTGACTCTCCTGTCCCAAGTCTGCAGGGACCTTGCGGTCGGAGTCTGAAGTCAGAGGAACCCTGAGGTTCCTGCCTCAACTGGAGATGAGGCCCTCTTCCAATGCACCAAACCCAGTGGAGTGCCGAGAGGCCCCTCCCACCTCCAGTTTCCCTGACTTCTCAGAGCCACCATGAGAAGCCCCCTGAGGTCACCTGCACAAGTCGAGGGACCCCAGGGTGTCCTGCCTCAACCCGAGAAAGACCTCGAGAGACCTTCTTCAACACGTCTCGAGGCCAGATTCCCCTACTATGACTTGAGAGTAAAGACGCGCTCCCCCTCGCCATTCGCATGGAGACCCGACTTCCTTGCCGCCCCACGAGAGGCTCACTGACCTCGCCGTCGTACCTCGCGAGAAACCGCACACTGGGGCCGCCGCTCGAGAACAACCCCGAGCCTCCCCCGTCGTCGCGACTTGAGGGCCTTCGTCTCCTGTATGGCCTAGAGACCAGTCTCTCGACCTCTCTCCAAACGCCTCAGGAGGCTTGACTCCCTTTAGTCCACCCAGTGAGCTCCAAGAGATACCCGTCGCGACTCAAGAGCAGAGCGGGGTTCTTTGCTCCCACTCGAGATGGATGCCTGTCTCCCCGGGTGCGTCTGGAATGCAACCCCGAGATCCCTTTCGCCCCTGGAGAGGAACATTGGCTTCTGGACACAAGCCTAGATGAGTTCTATTGGCCCTGCAGTCACTCGAGAGCAATCCCCAGCTTTCCTTCGCAACTCGAATGGAAGATTGGACTTCCCTGGGCCAACACAAGAGGCATCCTGAATTCCCCGTCGTAACTCGAGAATCCCGCTGCAACTCGAGAAAATCCACGTGGTTCCCCCGTCATCGCAAGATGAAGCCCTTTCCCGCTACAGTGTCTCAGGAGAAGTCCCACGTTAGGTATTGGAGGTCGAAACGGTACTTGGCACCCTTGATGCGACCCACAAAGTGCCCCGACATCCCGGTCTCCCTCGAGAGGAACACCGAGGTTTTCCCGCACCACTTCCTCTGAGCCCCTTCTACCCTCCTGATCTGGACAGGAGGGTCGACTCCCCTGCTTTGTCTGGAAGGGGTTCCCGGCCTTCCGGTCGCACCTCAGGATGAGGCCGGTCTCACGACGACATTCCAGACGTGGCCTCGTGGGTGGTTCCACATTCCGAAGGACCCCGATTTCCCGGTCCCCTCTTGATAAGAACCCGATGCCCGGACACCTCTTCGAACTCCACCCTGTGAATGAAGTCAACACGAAGGGGCAGTGACTCGCCCGTGCATCGTCGGGAAAAGACCCCCAGGTTCCAAATACCGCTCGACAAGTGGCCTGTCTCCCCGGGAACACCTCGAGAGGCAAGCGGAGTTCCATGCCTCAACCCAAGACGAGGCCTGACTCTCCTGTCCCAAGTCTGCAGGGACCTTGCGGTCGGAGTCTGAAGTCAGAGGAACCCTGAGGTTCCTGCCTCAACTGGAGATGAGGCCCTCTTCCAATGCACCAAACCCAGTGGAGTGCCGAGAGGCCCCTCCCACCTCCAGTTTCCCTGACTTCTCAGAGCCACCATGAGAAGCCCCCTGAGGTCACCTGCACAAGTCGAGGGACCCCAGGGTGTCCTGCCTCAACCCGAGAAAGACCTCGAGAGACCTTCTTCAACACGTCTCGAGGCCAGATTCCCCTACTATGACTTGAGAGTAAAGACGCGCTCCCCCTCGCCATTCGCATGGAGACCCGACTTCCTTGCCGCCCCACGAGAGGCTCACTGACCTCGCCGTCGTACCTCGCGAGAAACCGCACACTGGGGCCGCCGCTCGAGAACAACCCCGAGCCTCCCCCGTCGTCGCGACTTGAGGGCCTTCGTCTCCTGTATGGCCTAGAGACCAGTCTCTCGACCTCTCTCCAAACGCCTCAGGAGGCTTGACTCCCTTTAGTCCACCCAGTGAGCTCCAAGAGATACCCGTCGCGACTCAAGAGCAGAGCGGGGTTCTTTGCTCCCACTCGAGATGGATGCCTGTCTCCCCGGGTGCGTCTGGAATGCAACCCCGAGATCCCTTTCGCCCCTGGAGAGGAACATTGGCTTCTGGACACAAGCCTAGATGAGTTCTATTGGCCCTGCAGTCACTCGAGAGCAATCCCCAGCTTTCCTTCGCAACTCGAATGGAAGATTGGACTTCCCTGGGCCAACACAAGAGGCATCCTGAATTCCCCGTCGTAACTCGAGAATCCCGCTGCAACTCGAGAAAATCCACGTGGTTCCCCCGTCATCGCAAGATGAAGCCCTTTCCCGCTACAGTGTCTCAGGAGAAGTCCCACGTTAGGTATTGGAGGTCGAAACGGTACTTGGCACCCTTGATGCGACCCACAAAGTGCCCCGACATCCCGGTCTCCCTCGAGAGGAACACCGAGGTTTTCCCGCACCACTTCCTCTGAGCCCCTTCTACCCTCCTGATCTGGACAGGAGGGTCGACTCCCCTGCTTTGTCTGGAAGGGGTTCCCGGCCTTCCGGTCGCACCTCAGGATGAGGCCGGTCTCACGACGACATTCCAGACGTGGCCTCGTGGGTGGTTCCACATTCCGAAGGACCCCGATTTCCCGGTCCCCTCTTGATAAGAACCCGATGCCCGGACACCTCTTCGAACTCCACCCTGTGAATGAAGTCAACACGAAGGGGCAGTGACTCGCCCGTGCATCGTCGGGAAAAGACCCCCAGGTTCCAAATACCGCTCGACAAGTGGCCTGTCTCCCCGGGAACACCTCGAGAGGCAAGCGGAGTTCCATGCCTCAACCCAAGACGAGGCCTGACTCTCCTGTCCCAAGTCTGCAGGGACCTTGCGGTCGGAGTCTGAAGTCAGAGGAACCCTGAGGTTCCTGCCTCAACTGGAGATGAGGCCCTCTTCCAATGCACCAAACCCAGTGGAGTGCCGAGAGGCCCCTCCCACCTCCAGTTTCCCTGACTTCTCAGAGCCACCATGAGAAGCCCCCTGAGGTCACCTGCACAAGTCGAGGGACCCCAGGGTGTCCTGCCTCAACCCGAGAAAGACCTCGAGAGACCTTCTTCAACACGTCTCGAGGCCAGATTCCCCTACTATGACTTGAGAGTAAAGACGCGCTCCCCCTCGCCATTCGCATGGAGACCCGACTTCCTTGCCGCCCCACGAGAGGCTCACTGACCTCGCCGTCGTACCTCGCGAGAAACCGCACACTGGGGCCGCCGCTCGAGAACAACCCCGAGCCTCCCCCGTCGTCGCGACTTGAGGGCCTTCGTCTCCTGTATGGCCTAGAGACCAGTCTCTCGACCTCTCTCCAAACGCCTCAGGAGGCTTGACTCCCTTTAGTCCACCCAGTGAGCTCCAAGAGATACCCGTCGCGACTCAAGAGCAGAGCGGGGTTCTTTGCTCCCACTCGAGATGGATGCCTGTCTCCCCGGGTGCGTCTGGAATGCAACCCCGAGATCCCTTTCGCCCCTGGAGAGGAACATTGGCTTCTGGACACAAGCCTAGATGAGTTCTATTGGCCCTGCAGTCACTCGAGAGCAATCCCCAGCTTTCCTTCGCAACTCGAATGGAAGATTGGACTTCCCTGGGCCAACACAAGAGGCATCCTGAATTCCCCGTCGTAACTCGAGAATCCCGCTGCAACTCGAGAAAATCCACGTGGTTCCCCCGTCATCGCAAGATGAAGCCCTTTCCCGCTACAGTGTCTCAGGAGAAGTCCCACGTTAGGTATTGGAGGTCGAAACGGTACTTGGCACCCTTGATGCGACCCACAAAGTGCCCCGACATCCCGGTCTCCCTCGAGAGGAACACCGAGGTTTTCCCGCACCACTTCCTCTGAGCCCCTTCTACCCTCCTGATCTGGACAGGAGGGTCGACTCCCCTGCTTTGTCTGGAAGGGGTTCCCGGCCTTCCGGTCGCACCTCAGGATGAGGCCGGTCTCACGACGACATTCCAGACGTGGCCTCGTGGGTGGTTCCACATTCCGAAGGACCCCGATTTCCCGGTCCCCTCTTGATAAGAACCCGATGCCCGGACACCTCTTCGAACTCCACCCTGTGAATGAAGTCAACACGAAGGGGCAGTGACTCGCCCGTGCATCGTCGGGAAAAGACCCCCAGGTTCCAAATACCGCTCGACAAGTGGCCTGTCTCCCCGGGAACACCTCGAGAGGCAAGCGGAGTTCCATGCCTCAACCCAAGACGAGGCCTGACTCTCCTGTCCCAAGTCTGCAGGGACCTTGCGGTCGGAGTCTGAAGTCAGAGGAACCCTGAGGTTCCTGCCTCAACTGGAGATGAGGCCCTCTTCCAATGCACCAAACCCAGTGGAGTGCCGAGAGGCCCTCCCACCTCCAGTTTCCCTGACTTCTCAGAGCCACCATGAGAAGCCCCCTGAGGTCACCTGCACAAGTCGAGGGACCCCAGGGTGTCCTGCCTCAACCCGAGAAAGACCTCGAGAGACCTTCTTCAACACGTCTCGAGGCCAGATTCCCCTACTATGACTTGAGAGTAAAGACGCGCTCCCCTCGCCATTCGCATGGAGACCCGACTTCCTTGCCGCCCCACGAGAGGCTCACTGACCTCGCCGTCGTACCTCGCGAGAAACCGCACACTGGGGCCGCCGCTCGAGAACAACCCCGAGCCTCCCCCGTCGTCGCGACTTGAGGGCCTTCGTCTCCTGTATGGCCTAGAGACCAGTCTCTCGACCTCTCTCCAAACGCCTCAGGAGGCTTGACTCCCTTTAGTCCACCCAGTGAGCTCCAAGAGATACCCGTCGCGACTCAAGAGCAGAGCGGGGTTCTTTGCTCCCACTCGAGATGGATGCCTGTCTCCCCGGGTGCGTCTGGAATGCAACCCCGAGATCCCTTTCGCCCCTGGAGAGGAACATTGGCTTCTGGACACAAGCCTAGATGAGTTCTATTGGCCCTGCAGTCACTCGAGAGCAATCCCCAGCTTTCCTTCGCAACTCGAATGGAAGATTGGACTTCCCTGGGCCAACACAAGAGGCATCCTGAATTCCCCGTCGTAACTCGAGAATCCCGCTGCAACTCGAGAAAATCCACGTGGTTCCCCCGTCATCGCAAGATGAAGCCCTTTCCCGCTACAGTGTCTCAGGAGAAGTCCCACGTTAGGTATTGGAGGTCGAAACGGTACTTGGCACCCTTGATGCGACCCACAAAGTGCCCCGACATCCCGGTCTCCCTCGAGAGGAACACCGAGGTTTTCCCGCACCACTTCCTCTGAGCCCCTTCTACCCTCCTGATCTGGACAGGAGGGTCGACTCCCCTGCTTTGTCTGGAAGGGGTTCCCGGCCTTCCGGTCGCACCTCAGGATGAGGCCGGTCTCACGACGACATTCCAGACGTGGCCTCGTGGGTGGTTCCACATTCCGAAGGACCCCGATTTCCCGGTCCCCTCTTGATAAGAACCCGATGCCCGGACACCTCTTCGAACTCCACCCTGTGAATGAAGTCAACACGAAGGGGCAGTGACTCGCCCGTGCATCGTCGGGAAAAGACCCCCAGGTTCCAAATACCGCTCGACAAGTGGCCTGTCTCCCCGGGAACACCTCGAGAGGCAAGCGGAGTTCCATGCCTCAACCCAAGACGAGGCCTGACTCTCCTGTCCCAAGTCTGCAGGGACCTTGCGGTCGGAGTCTGAAGTCAGAGGAACCCTGAGGTTCCTGCCTCAACTGGAGATGAGGCCCTCTTCCAATGCACCAAACCCAGTGGAGTGCCGAGAGGCCCCTCCCACCTCCAGTTTCCCTGACTTCTCAGAGCCACCATGAGAAGCCCCCTGAGGTCACCTGCACAAGTCGAGGGACCCCAGGGTGTCCTGCCTCAACCCGAGAAAGACCTCGAGAGACCTTCTTCAACACGTCTCGAGGCCAGATTCCCCTACTATGACTTGAGAGTAAAGACGCGCTCCCCCTCGCCATTCGCATGGAGACCCGACTTCCTTGCCGCCCCACGAGAGGCTCACTGACCTCGCCGTCGTACCTCGCGAGAAACCGCACACTGGGGCCGCCGCTCGAGAACAACCCCGAGCCTCCCCCGTCGTCGCGACTTGAGGGCCTTCGTCTCCTGTATGGCCTAGAGACCAGTCTCTCGACCTCTCTCCAAACGCCTCAGGAGGCTTGACTCCCTTTAGTCCACCCAGTGAGCTCCAAGAGATACCCGTCGCGACTCAAGAGCAGAGCGGGGTTCTTTGCTCCCACTCGAGATGGATGCCTGTCTCCCCGGGTGCGTCTGGAATGCAACCCCGAGATCCCTTTCGCCCCTGGAGAGGAACATTGGCTTCTGGACACAAGCCTAGATGAGTTCTATTGGCCCTGCAGTCACTCGAGAGCAATCCCCAGCTTTCCTTCGCAACTCGAATGGAAGATTGGACTTCCTGGGCCAACACAAGAGGCATCCTGAATTCCCCGTCGTAACTCGAGAATCCCGCTGCAACTCGAGAAAATCCACGTGGTTCCCCCGTCATCGCAAGATGAAGCCCTTTCCCGCTACAGTGTCTCAGGAGAAGTCCCACGTTAGGTATTGGAGGTCGAAACGGTACTTGGCACCCTTGATGCGACCCACAAAGTGCCCCGACATCCCGGTCTCCCTCGAGAGGAACACCGAGGTTTTCCCGCACCACTTCCTCTGAGCCCCTTCTACCCTCCTGATCTGGACAGGAGGGTCGACTCCCCTGCTTTGTCTGGAAGGGGTTCCCGGCCTTCCGGTCGCACCTCAGGATGAGGCCGGTCTCACGACGACATTCCAGACGTGGCCTCGTGGGTGGTTCCACATTCCGAAGGACCCCGATTTCCCGGTCCCCTCTTGATAAGAACCCGATGCCCGGACACCTCTTCGAACTCCACCCTGTGAATGAAGTCAACACGAAGGGGCAGTGACTCGCCCGTGCATCGTCGGGAAAAGACCCCCAGGTTCCAAATACCGCTCGACAAGTGGCCTGTCTCCCCGGGAACACCTCGAGAGGCAAGCGGAGTTCCATGCCTCAGCCCAAGACGAGGCCTGACTCTCCTGTCCCAAGTCTGCAGGGACCTTGCGGTCGGAGTCTGAAGTCAGAGGAACCCTGAGGTTCCTGCCTCAACTGGAGATGAGGCCCTCTTCCAATGCACCAAACCCAGTGGAGTGCCGAGAGGCCCCTCCCACCTCCAGTTTCCCTGACTTCTCAGAGCCACCATGAGAAGCCCCCTGAGGTCACCTGCACAAGTCGAGGGACCCCAGGGTGTCCTGCCTCAACCCGAGAAAGACCTCGAGAGACCTTCTTCAACACGTCTCGAGGCCAGATTCCCCTACTATGACTTGAGAGTAAAGACGCGCTCCCCCTCGCCATTCGCATGGAGACCCGACTTCCTTGCCGCCCCACGAGAGGCTCACTGACCTCGCCGTCGTACCTCGCGAGAAACCGCACACTGGGGCCGCCGCTCGAGAACAACCCGAGCCTCCCCGTCGTCGCGACTTGAGGGCCTTCGTCTCCTGTATGGCCTAGAGACCAGTCTCTCGACCTCTCTCCAAACGCCTCAGGAGGCTTGACTCCCTTTAGTCCACCCAGTGAGCTCCAAGAGATACCCGTCGCGACTCAAGAGCAGAGCGGGGTTCTTTGCTCCCACTCGAGATGGATGCCTGTCTCCCC